>NC_143533.1:6418281-6604948 GCF_031878675.1 Megascapheus bottae
TGTTTAAGCTGCTAGGTTGGTTGCATTTTATTTGCAAGTCCGTGGAATTTTCCCTCTGATCAGGCTGGCTGCCGGTGAACATGGCACAGTCTGAGGACAGGGCCTGGTCTGCCTCACCCAGTGAGGCCTCCTCCCGGCTCATCCTACTCAGCGCACAAGCATTTGAATCAACACACAGACAGGAAAGTGGGGGGGAAGCCCCATTCGAGTGCAAGCGGCACAAGCCTGGCCCCTGAGGTGGTGACGCCTGGCTCTGCTCCCAGCCGCCAGCAGGATAGCGGCCATCGGCTCGCCCTCCTCCACCCTCGCCAGCTCCCTCTCCTCTCTGGCGCTGCCCAAACGCAGAGACCACAGCTTGGAGCCCAAAGGCTCAGAAGCCTTTTGGGGGATCCAAGGAAAGTGTTTCTAGAAGTCAGGCCCATCGCAGCTACATGAGCCAGAACTGAGAGAGATGGCTGAACTTCCAGGCTGGTCCAGGCAGAAAAGTCCACAAGATTCCTTCTCAGGAGGGAAGCTGGGCATGGTGGCACACGCCTGTAATCCCAGCAATGGGGAAGAGGGGGAGCAAAGTGGACAGATTACAGTAAGGGGCGTTACGCACCCTGAAGGGCCAGGACTCTAGGACAATAGCTGCAGGCCGGGCAGTGTGAAGCAGCTGGGAGAGGCCAGGGCCCCAGCGGCCCAGGCCTGTGGGCTCCGGGCTGAAAGGCAGGCCTACATACCTGCTCTGGGGCTGGTCCAGGCTGCCTGCCAAGCAAGCTCACACCACACAGAACTCGGGGCGCCCCACAGAGGCTTGCTTGTGAGGCAGGAAGCGGAGGCTGGGCCCTCAGCCTGCAGCCAGGCCCTGGACCCCGTGAAACCACTAAACAAGGCCTCCCTTCAGGCACCATCCCGCCAGACGAGCCCCCCTGGCCGTCAGCTTTTATGATGCGCCCGGCTCCTTGGAAGGGAATGTCCGTCCACTGGGCTTCGCAAAGGCGTAAAAATGATCTATGCAGGTGGACAGCTTGGTTTCCAGCCAGGCCAATGGAAACACCAATGAATTCCTTCCCTTCAACACAGCCTTTCTTCTCTTCTTCCCACAATGCTGCTGGTGTTATTCAGGCAAAAAAAAAAAAAAAAAAAGTGTCCTTTTCTGAGGCGAGGAGAAAATATTCAAAGTCTAAAAACAATTTTTGTTTTTAAAAGCGGAGGTCCAGGCATGGTGGCGCTGGACTGTAATCCCAGCAGCATGGGAGGCAGACACAGGAGATCTCACATTGGCTGCCGTGTAAAATCAAGCCAGGTGTGGTGGGGCATGCCTGTAATCCCAGCTACAGACGAGGCAGAAGAAGGAGGACTGCAGTCCAGGCCAGTATAGGCCAAAGAGTGAGACCTTACTGGAGAAATGCAGTAGAAAGGGATGGGGTGAGGCTCCATAGTGGGGCGCCTGTAGAAACGAACACCAGAGCCCGCGTTCTGACCACAGTGCCACAGAAACCTTTCCTAAAACACCACGTGGTGTTGACAGGGGTTTTGTGGGGACAATACCTCTGAGTCTCCCAGGTCTTCTATTCTCACAAGCATTCTTCTGTTCTTGTTCTTGTCGGTCCTGGGGCTTGAACTCACGACCTGGGCGCTATCCCCAAACTGCTTTGTCCTCATGGCTAGCGCTCTCGGCCGCTTGAGCCCCAGTGCCACTTCTTGGTGAAGAATCTCAGGCTTTCCTGCCCAGCCTGACTTCAAACGCTGGTCCTCAGATCTCGGCCTCCTGGGTAGCTGACCCGACAGGCGGAGCCACGGGCGCCTGGCTCTCCTTCTCTCTATGGTAGACATGGGTGGGCAGCTCTGGCGCGGGGCTGAGCTCCGCCCACAGGCCGACCTTCTCAACCCTACAGGGCTCTGCTCTGGCAGACCACCACACCCCACAGTTTGAAAGTGGTGCAGGAGGGGGTGCCACTCTGTAGTGGGGTGCTTGCTTAGAGTAAACAAGGACCTGCGCTGCAGCCCCAGCCGTGATCAGACGCCCCATGGACTCAAGAGCCACCGATGCTGGTTGAGTGGGGACTTAGCTTCTCATCCAGGCCGTCGTGGGGGGCAGAGCGCAGACCCCCAGGGGAAGGGGGAAGGGGGAAGGGAGGGCCCTGGCAGCTGTGGGGTGGCCCCAGCCCACTCATCAGCAGCACAAGGCCCCCTTGGGGTGCTCCTGGGGAGGAGGGAAGGTGCTAACTCAGCTGTGTTTTCAGGGGATGCCCTGCAAACAGAAGCTAGGTCTGGTCTACTGCTACTAACGTTAGATGGGGCTCTGAGCATCCTGGTGGCCAATGCAAAGAAAAAAAAAAAAAAGGCTTGCTGCAGGGCCACCTCAGTTCACTCCCCCAACTCCACAGGCTTACAAAATCAAGGCTGCTAACCACGGCCCGGGAGGCTCTGCAGGGCTGGGGTAGGTCCTGCCTCTGTGGTCACCCCACACATACACCAGGGGGTTTCAAACACCCAGTGGGCTCGGTTGCTGCCACAGGACATTTGTGTGTGCTGCACCTCCTGCCTGGAAGGCCTTTCCCAGCATCCTGGCATGACTGTTTGGTTCATGCTCAGGGCTCGAGGCTGGACTCAGGCCTTACCCGCTTCATGGAGGTGGTTATCTGTCTTGCCACCTCCTTCACTGTTTTCCCTGGCACTCACGGGGAGTCTTCTTGCTGGGGTGTTGACTGCCTCTGGCTGAGCTCTGATTTCCGAGCGCAGCAATACGTGGATAGCTAGGGACGTGGTTGCCGGTTGCCCGAGGTCTGTCTGGCTCCTCTGAGAAGAAAGCAGGGAGGGTTCTGCCCCAGAGCAGACCAAAGCAGGGGCTGAGGGAGACAGAACAGCCCACGAGCACCTGCGCTGGGACTCGCTCTGGTCATCCCAGCACGGAGCCTGCGCCCCACGTGCCTCAGTGTGGACCAGAGAGGGCTCCAGGCGGCCCAGACCACACACAGTGGCTGGGGACGTGTCCACGCGGTCCCAACAGAAGGACAAGATTGTGAAACTGAGCCTGAGTCCCAAGCTCACATGGACACAGCCCACGGGCAATCTGAAGCCGGTGTCCCAAAGGGTAACAGTGCCCGGGGTTCCAGACCTTCCCATCTGTCAGTCTAGGCTCTGGATGCCCACCAAGGAGAAAAGGAAGGAATCCTAGCTGTGCCTGCTGTCGTGTCTATTTCTCTTTTCAGCCTGGTGATGACCTGCCTCAGGACCTTTTCACATGCTACCCCTCCCCCATCACACTCTTCCTTGCCCAACAGACTCTTTTTCACTCAGTGGATCTCAAGAACAGCTTGTGGCCAGGGCCTGCAGCTAATCCTATCTCAGGGAGGGGCAGGGCCATCTGCTGGGCCACACAAATGCCCAAGCCCTGAAGACATAGACTTCCTGGGACCGGGCCTTGCAGGAGAGTGGAAGCCCCATGCATGGGGACAGCTCGGAGGGCAGGCCTCTCCTTCCTGCTGTATTTAATGTTGCTGCTAATCACAGAGATTAGACTAAAACAATTACAACAGCTAATTAAAGAACAATGCGGTTTCTGGCATCTTGGTGGAGACAGCACCGCTGGGAATTCCTAACTTGGGCAAAGCAGGGATAATTAAAAACCCCCAGCTCGGCGCTCCCCGCTCCAGCAGCTGGCTCCCGCTGATTAAACGGCAAATAAAACACAGGAAACCGACGCTCTGTAGTCTATCCAATTTCACTTCAAAGGGCTTTTAACTGATTCATAAACAGAAGAGCCGTAAACAGCACATTACTTAACCAAAGCCAGCTCTTCCATCATCGGCCGTCTCTCGGATCCCTGACCGACGCTGGACACGTCCACTGGGCCCTGGGAGTGACAGGAGATGGCTGGCTTTCAAGCGTCCTTTGCTGGACAACTTGACAGCCTGGGTGGAGGACGGGGAAAGACTGGATCCGGAGCTGCAGGGAGGCTGGTCAGCACAGCTGGGTACAAAAACGCAGACCCCTCCATTCCCACGGCCCAGGCCTCTCTTACGGGGGAGATCCCCAGCTCACCATGACTGCAGGGGGACGAAATGGCGGAGAAATCGGGCAGGAAGCGGAGAGAAGACACAGGCGGCTGGGGTTCAGACGCAGGACTCTGCGCCCCGCACGGCCTGAGCCATCCCTCTAGGCTCTTCCCACTGGCTCTTGTCATTTCAGCGCTGTGAGGAAGGAGTCCCATTTCCCAAGTCAGTGCCCACCCCTTCCCTCGCTTTCTCCCGGTTTCCCCTCCTGTCCTGGCGCACAGGTTACGTAGGACATGGGCCGCTGTCCACGGACGCCGATCATTTTGGAGATCAGGTCTTGTTCTTTTGTTCTTCTCCCTCGTCCATCCGCAGCAGCCTCTACTTCCTGCCTCATGTCCACGTGCTGTTTGGTGAAGAAAGGGCACGGTGGGGTTTTGGCCGACAGAAAACGTGGTACCCCTTGCGGCACCCTGGGCTCTGATCTCTCATCCTGGACCCATGTGAGTCGCTCTTCCTCTGCTCCAGTCCTTCCTCCTTTAAAAACGAAGCAGCTGGGCAAGCTCATCTCTACACTCCTTTCGACCTCTGATGTTCCACTGTGCTATCCCAAGATGGCTGCCACTGCTCCATCAGTCACGGCACCCAGGGAGGGGACAAAGATGCAAGCACACCCAACAAGCAAAACAGAGGATGCCAAGCTTGCAGTTGTAAGATGAACGAAGGAATGAAGGAATGAGTCCTGGGGAGGTGTCACGGAGTCAGTACAGCAGCCATGCACGCGCTAACGTCATTCCACGGGGGCACTGCCATCCAGTGGCCACGCTGCCTGCCTTGAACACTTTCCATCTTTATTGTCTACCAAAAAAACTTAATTAAAAGAAGTGTTCAGGAGACCAAGGGTGTTCACTTAAACAAAAATCACCCCAAAGGAGAAGAGATGGCTGCCCCTCCCCCCCGCCACAGGCAGCTACCCACGCTCGGACCAAATGACGGGAAACGAACGCTCGCCCTTTCTGACGTGACCAGGGGCGCGCTTCTGTTTTCAAGCACGTCTCCTGACCGTGAACCTCGCCTGTGTTTTCCAGGCAAGCCTGCTTTCTCCCACATCCCAAACACTCCGCCGTGCACAGACCCCACCGGCCTTTCCAGCTGTGTCTGCCGTCGGCCGTTCCTTGAACCAACCTGGGGTAAGGTCAGGTTCCTGGGACGCCCGCCCAGGTGTGTGCCCATCCCGGGTCGTAGGAGGACCAGGAAGCTGGGCTGCCCAGCCTGAGCCTGCTCATTCTGCAAATGCGTCTGATGAACCCGGTGATTTCTGGGGTTGAGGGAGCACTGGCTCTTCACCTCACTCACAGTGAACACGGCAAAGGAATGGAAGAGCAGGAAAAACGATCGCAGACAGACACACAGACAGACGTACAGACAGACAGAAAGGACTCCTGGTCTGTGGGAACAGGTAGCAACAATGTCTTGAGCTCCATGGGATGGTTACATGTGGGAGGGAAGTGTAGCGTACGATGTAGGGACGTGGGGGGGTGGAACGTGGGGACTGCCTACCAATAAATGCTCCAGAGCCCCCGGAGAGCCCAGGCTTCGCAGGGCACACGCTCACCGTGGGAGCAATTCTGCTTACCCGGTTCTAACAACCGTCCCAATCAGATATCCCAAGAACGGGGTATCTAGAAGGGGGAGTCGCCAAGCTTCCATTCAGGGCAGAGTCAACTCCCTGTCACCCAGCTCAGCTCCATCACTAGCCAGAGTGGCCGACAGATGTGCCAAGGGGAGGGCAGCCAAGGGAGAGGGTAGGCGGGGAGGGGGGGAGCTAAGGGGGAAGGTGGCCGGGCCGGGGAGGCCATGTCCACAAAGCCAGAGAGCTGGCTACACCTGGCTCATGACAACTGTCAGCCAGACCCCAAGTCCAGAACAGGGAGTATGGGGTCTGCACAGGGCTGGCTCTAGCTTCAGATCATGAATCCACGTTTTCAGACTCAGTTTCCCTCTCTTTTACTAACTAGAAGACACAGTACCCAATACATCATATATATATACACACACACACACACACACACACGCATATGAGAGGCACCATAAAGTGTACCATCACTCAGCTTTGGTTCCCACATTTCTGAAAGGGAGTTATCCATGATCTGGAGGTTCTAGAAGGTTCTACCAGCAAATGTTTAAAGCAGTAGAGTGCCTGGTTCACAGCCGGCGTGTGTTCTACCCACTAGATCTTGGGTGGCCTGAGGCAGCCTGGCCACCCTGGCCAGACCCAGTCCCTGCCCCCACGCTGATCAACGGGAGGTTCTTGCTCTGGGTGGGGCCTAACACTCACACACTGACTGCGCGTGTGGAAGTACACACACACACACATTGCTCTGTTCTGTGTGCCTCACGTGATGTGTGTGCTCACTCAGGACCTCTTGGGTCACTGAGGAGTGTGTAAAACACTGGCAGCCACACATGGATGACGACTGCCATGGAGTCAGCTGGGCCCAAAGGCTGGGCACTTCTCCCTCCATGTCCTCTGAGCCCTGGGAGGAGCAGGGAGAGCAGTGTGCGGGGTCCAGGCCTGGGGTTACACAACAGAGCTGCTGGCTAGGTTCTGATTTCCAGGCCACCCCAGCCAACCTGGGGCCCTCAGGGACTCCTCCATCCAGCTGCAGCCCCTGGGTGGGTGGGTGGGTTGGAGGGGCCTGAGCTGGGCTGCAACAGGCTTCATCTCTGTGGGGGGAGTGACTATGGAGTGGGGGGACCCCACGGATACACAGAAGGTGGCTTGTGAGCCCTTGAGTGTCAACAGCTGTTTGCTTTGATGATGTTTTATCTGAGAATAAAGATGGTCCGGAAGGAAGGAGACACAGACATGGAGTGGCCCGAGAGACCTCTGTGTGCTGCCGGCAGCAAGCACGACCTCCTCGGAGCAGCTGGACCTCCTCACCACGCCCAGGGAGAGCCCTGGAACCTGGACAGGGGGTAGGAGCCAGGGCGGAGGGCCCTGTCTTCACAGTCTGGCGTATGTGGACAGACAGCCTGGCTCCTGTCCTGGGAACAGCGTGAGCCAATGTCCGCCTCTGGCGGGTCCGGGAGAAAGAACTCCGGGGTCTCTGAACAGAGGCGTATTTATGCTCCTAACCACGTCGACAAATTCCAGTGAGCTTTTGCAACCCCTGCGTTGATGGAGGCACACAGGGGAGCTGGCGCCTGAGCAGTGCCCCAAACTCTGACACCCGGAGGAAGTGCCAGAGAGTTTCATGTCATGTCACACTGGTGGCACATCCTCAAAATCTTATTTACATTTGTCACTCCTTCCAAATTATAGTAGCAATCAGACCCTCTGCCAAATCTAGCTAATTAATGTGTTAATGAAGAACCCAATGTCTCCCGCTCCACCAACTTGTTATTTTTTTTTTTTACATATTTGGATAGTTCCATGCTGACATAACTGATATCCGTCCATTTGCACTTCAAAATATTATTTAGAGATAAGAAGCACAAACTGTACCACTAGCAAGGGTTCCAAGACACGGAAAAAGTGGCTGTGGGTTTCATCTATCTGTCATCCTTCATCATCTATCCATCATTCATCCATCCATCCCTCCATCCATCCATCCCTCCATCCATCCATCCATCCATCCATCCATCCCTCCATCCATCACCTATCCATCAATCTATTCATCTATCCATTCAACCCATCTATCTAGTCACCTATCAATCTACCCATCTATCCATCATCCATCCATCCCTCCAGCATCTATCCATCATCTATCCACCTATATCTATCCATCCGCCACCCACACATCCATCATCTCTCCACCATCCTCCCGTCATCCATTCATCTATCAATCATCCATCCATCCCGTGTTCATCCGTCCACCATCCATCCACCATCCTTGCTCATCCCCTCATCATCCATCCTTCCATCTGTCATCTGTCCATTCATCACCCACCACCTTGTATCTGACCCAGCTCACAGGTAGCTGTAACCGGTACCACCTCTATACTGGGTCTCTGTGTTGTACTTGAGATCTGGTGGGAGGAAAAGCCATCCAGAACGGGCACGGGTGGTCGGGTTCCTGAGACACGCGAGACTCTGGGTCTGTCACTGAATGTGCCTGTGACTCGGTTTTCCCCCAAGAGGTCCAGCTCAGCGCTGTATCCAGCTACCACAGACAGCATGGGCCGGGCCCCCAGCCCAGCCATGGCTCCCTGTCTAGTTCCAGCTATCTGAGGCTCGCTTCCACAGTGTCATGAAGTGCTCGAGCCTCACAGCCCAGTCACGGCATTCACCAACTCCTCCATGGGGCCACCATGGCTGAATTCCACCAGCTATAGCACAGGTTTTTCCTTGAGGTTAGAACTCAGGGCTTAGGTGCTGTCTTGAGCTGCTTTGTGCTCAAGGAAAGCATTCTATCACTTGAGCCACAGAGCCACTTCCAGCCTTTTTATAAATATTTTAAATTTATAAATATATGCAGAATATGTATATATTATGTAACTATATATTACGTGTTATATGACTGTAACTTATATACTACATATTATATATTAATATATTGCCTAAGTACATGTTATAGAAATATTATATATCATATGTATATTTGTGTGCTATATATTTATAAAATTTTGTGTTTATAAATATATTTTATAAATATTTATATGTTTGTGAATTGTATAATATACTTGCTATACATTGTGTGTTTATAAAATGTATTTGTTGAATACTTATTAACTATTTATATGAAGTTTTAAAAAAAATATACATAAGCCCACACTTCCTTTCACTGCTCTTGGGGTGCTGAAGTGCACCCCCTGAGCTCAGGGGCCCCTGCAAACTTCACACACTCCCCCGTGTACCCAGCCTGGCCTGCTCCCCCTGCTTCCATCCTGGAACAGGAGCGCCTGTCCCCAGGGCTGCAGCGGGATTCCACCAGGCCATTCATCTCCAGTGCTGGCTATGCCGTGGCACAGGTCACATGGGGCCTGGTTCTCAAATCAGACACCCGTGGGCCCCCTCTGGAGACAAGTCAGCTCTTGTCCACCCAGCCTCCCTCCTCCTGCAATCCCCCAGGACATTCTCTTTGATGTCCCTCACTGCCTGAACGCCCTAGAGAAGCTGGGGCCTCCCCATAACCCCTGACACTTCTGGAGCCAGCGAGGGGCCCTGTCACCGTCACCCTACCGGTGGCACCCAGGCTTCTGCCTTCTGCCTGAGGGGAATGGGACGCTCTGAGGCTACAGGTACCTGAAGCTCTTCACCCGCCAGTCTCAGCTATGCTGCGGGACAGAGGTGAAAGGTGATCGGGCGAGGCCACGTGAGAAGCTCCGTGGAAGAGCTCCATGGCAAAGGGCTAAGGGATCCCGGCTTCAGGTCTGCACAGTGCCTGTGTCATGGCTCACAGATGTCAGGGTCCTTTTAACTGTGAGTGTCCTAGGTGCAGGGCTGGAATCAAAGCCCTGGCCTTGGGTGAAGTCGCTGGTGTCAAAGATAGCAGCGCGGTGACCTCCGGGTGGTCTAGGTTTCATGGCGAAGCACGCATCACCAAGCTCCTGCCTCAGGGAGCTTTCTGGCTATTTGCGGGGTGTCGTGTCACACCACATGTGCCCCTGACTCACTGTGTTCCCAGAACCACCCCCAAACAGTGCCACCACCCCAGTTCCAACTCCCTGGCCTGGCCACCTCCACCTCTACGGGTCTGATTACACATCCAAGGAGTCACAGCAAGTGGAAAGGATTCGGGCAAAGGGACTGGCCTGTCCCTGCACCGTAAGGATTAATGGGCAGGAGACTCAGGTAGGAACCATCCAGAAATCCTGAAGACTCCAAAGTGCTCAGTAGGGAGGAAAGATTCATGGAAGCGCTAAGCCAGCAGAGGGGGCCAGGAGGCCAGGAAGGCTTGGGGCTGGGAGACAGCTTCTAGGGGAAGACTGCACTGAACTAGGCGGGCTCTGCTGTGGAAAGAGGAGCCGGACCTCAATCCCAGAAGACCCAGATATGGCCCCTGAGAACCCCAGCCACGGACCTCAATCCCAGAAGACCCAGATATGGCCCCTGAGAACCCCAGCCACGTAGATGCACTTGATTTGCTTTTGCAGTGTTGGAGACAGAGCCCAGAGACTCGCCCATACTTGGCAAAGGGTCTTAGCCTCCTTTTATGGACTGGTGATGGATATGTCAGGCCTAGAGCCTGCAGACCAGATGGGGCCTGACCTTGACCATCAAGCCTGACATTGGAACAGAAACAAGAGAACCTGCCCCCCAAAAGGCCCCACCTTGTTGCCTGTGACTTTGGTCCAGGGACCAGTGAGGCTCCACTGGGGTTTCTTAGGCGCGCTCATTTTCTCCTAGGAGAGGGGTGTGCTTGCAGGCATGTACAGGCCGGTTTGGCAGCAACTCTGACCTCCGCTTGCTAGATGCCTATGGCGCCCCTCACCCCCAAATTGTGCCTGGCAAAACCATCCTACATGGAGGCCACCAGGCAAGACACTGCGCTGGGTGGTTTACACCCAAGTGTAAGTTTGGCTAACCAGCAGCCCAATAATTAGCTCACAACAACCATCTGACAGATTTCTGACCTGGCTATGACCTGGAGGTCCCTTGGCCTCAACAGTTCTTTGACTGGATGTCCCTGAACTTGAATCCGATCCCCCCTTGGCCACCTCAGACACCTTCCTTCACCCTTGGCTGATAAACGAATTTCTTACTCATCTTGACATCCTACCGGCTCAGAGGCATTGAAGGGGCTTGAAGAGGCAAAGGCTTTAATCGAGTGGAAGGAAAACCCGCACTGTTTTGATAGGAGCCCAGGTAGAGTGGGGGGAAATTTCAGATCACCTCTTGGCAGGCTTAACTCTTTACTGCACATGCCGGAAGCTCACTACCACACCCTGAGAGCAGATCGCATCTGCTGAGAGGGGCAGGGCTGGAGGCCAGAGGATGCCCACACCTCCTAAGCCCTCTGACTATTCCAGCAGCAGCCGTCTACCTACTACCTCTGAGCTCTGCGGGCTCAGCATAAAGCCCAGGCCTGGCTTCCCTCCAGGTGGAGTAGGCAGAAGTGAGGAGATTCAGTGACACCAGTCTGAAAGCATTCATCTCCTACATCCACTCTTCATTTTCCACACAGGCCTGGCTTGCGATCCTCGGGGATCCCCGATGCCTTTCATATCTGAATGGCATTCCCTCTATGTACCAACCCCCTCTCTGCCCCCAGTGAGTCGATCAGAGAAAGTCAGCTACCTGGTTGGTTTGGGAAAGTGAGCAGTCAGGGGCTTACCTCCCCAGTGCCCTTGATCTCTGTGTCCTGGGAGGTTCTTGCCTTGCCAGGGAGCCAAGTCCACAAATACCCAGAATGACAAATCTTTCTACAAAAGAGCTCCCCTGGTTTTACCCAGTGTGAGTACTGGCAGCCATTAACTGATCGACAGAGGAGTGGCCGGGGTGGGGAGGGGACAGAAGAGCTGTAGTTCAGTGACAAGGGTCAAGCCCACCAGAGCAGATTCAGACCTGGAAAACTCAGGAGAGGGTCGGAAAGAGGAGCGGATCAAAGGCACATTCAAATTTCTCGGGATACCACTGGTGTGCAGGGAGAGATTTTTGAAGATAAAATTTGTAACTCTCTTTTTTCTTCAATTTTTTGTTGTTATTGTGATATCATTCATTCATCCTCTACCCATCCATTCATTCGCCCACCTATCCATTCATTCATTCACTCAATAACCTATTCATCTATCCATTCATTCATCCACCCACCCATCTGTCCATTCATCCACCCAACAATCCATCCATCCATCCATCCACCTAACCATATCTCACCAATAGGATTGCTTGAGACAGTGTTTTCAACTTGGCTACCACCAGCACTCCTGGCTGAATAATTAATTCCTGGTGTGGGGAGGGGGACTCCTCATTTATCCCAGGATGCTGCCCAATGGTCTCTAGGAACAACCACCTCCCCTGACTAGACACAAGCACCTCAGATGTTTTTAAGATGTTGCTGAACATCCTCTGGGCATCAGAATCACCCCAGGTTGGCAGAGGACTGCCAGCGAGGGTAGTCTAGGTGTTTAAGTGAACCCAGTCAAGGAAAAAGAGCCTGAGCTTGAGTCCAAATCCAAGTGCAAATAGGATGCGGGGATGGAGCAGACTGGCAGGGCCTCTTCCCCATCAGTGTCACCGCCTCTGAACCGCCCTGCCAGCTGGAGACCAGCTCCCCCCCCACACCCCTGGGGTTTGGGCTTTTCTGGGCCATCCTGAAGCAACACAGGTTGGGCTCCTCTCTTGGGAGGATCCAGGGAAGGATGTGGGGATGGGGCCTGAGGAGGATGAGAACGGGGAGCGAGTGAGGGACATCTTTGCTGACGGCTCCGAGACCCCTCGCGGTCAGCCTTGCGGTGCTCATATCCATGGAACAGCCTTGCGGTGTTCACATCCTGGGAATGGCCTCTGACTATTTGTAGTGTCTGCCATAGGGTTCTTTGGATGGGCTGGGGCGGGGAGGGGGGTGTCTCCTTCCTCCTTCCTTCTGTTTCCTGACTGAGCTATGGAGATGACAGGCGCAAAGACACCTCCCTCCCATTGCATGGTGGTTCACGAAGCCGACACCAGCACTCTGCAGATGCCATCACCTACAACTGTCCCGGGGCTAGAAACCAGGGTCCATGTGGGTCTGTGGCACTCTGACCCCCAGGAGAACAGGAAGTGGAGAGAGGAGCCCCGCCCTCCTGTCCAGGCTCTCCAGTCATCCATGCTGCACAGAAACACCACTGCCCTCCTGGTTCCTCAGACGGGCCATAGTGCCCACACAGGTAAAGCTGCTACCTCCCACCCTGGCAGCTGGGTGTGTGCCCTTCCCACCAACAAGCACACACCCCAGAAAAACACCGCCCCCTTTCCCCCCGCCTCCCTGTCTCCTTTCCCCCTCTGCACTGAGCGTCTCACCAACGCTGGAAAACACAAAAGACCTCGGGGATCATGTCTCAAGGCCCTTTCTCCCCACCCCCACAGGGGGCGCTCATGCCCTGGCTCGCTGGCCCCAGATGATCAAGGTGGGGAGAATGACAAAGACCCCGTGGGGTAACTCACCTGGGTGCCCAACGTGATGGGTGGACTGGGGTGCGGGTCCTGTGGGAAGAAAAGAAACAACGGTTCAGAAGGCAGGGCAGGAGTGTGCCCAAAGTTTTGTTTCTTCTCAGTTCAAGGATACTTGGGGAACAACCAATGCTGTTGCTCCCATTCTCCAGGGATGTCAGTATGCCACCTCTTCCCCCCCCCCCCAAACACACACGAGATGAAGAAGGTCCACGTCTCCGCCTTTGGGGAAGGGAGGAGAAGCAGCATTGGGATAGACATCAGCGCATGCGCACACCCTGACAACGCTGCTCACTCACTCACCAAACAGTCCACGGACCATGGTGACACTAGGGGGATGGAAGAAGGGCCCAGGAGAGACCAGGCGAGCGGGGGGAGGGGAGGAGTGCTTTCCAAGGAAAAGAGGAAGCCCAGTCGGAGAAGGTGGCTTTGGTGGGAGCCGTATTTGCCTGGACAGACAGACCCATCTGGGTACAACCTTAAGCTTGACTTTTAGTCCCTTAATTTTTATTCTTTAGGACTTTATTCTCCAGAATGGGCTTTTAATCTGGAGCTGGCCTGGGCCGAGATCCTCCTGTTTATGCTTCCTTCATCGTGGCTGGGATGACAGGCTCAGCACTCCATCATCGGCGTCTTGGGAACTGTCCTTGGAGTGCACTCCTCCAGAACTCTGGCTCCTGGGTAGCCGGGATGGCAGGCGTGTGCCACCGTGCCCGGCTAGCCCCAGATGTCTAGAGAGACGCATGGGGAAACAGGCTCGCTGTTTTATTCACTCCTCTGTCTAGCTCACCTCCCCTTCCCACACAAGAACATCCACCCTGAATTTCACTTCCCCACAAAAGCACCCAGGGCCTGCCTCCTCCCCGACGCTGCCAGTACACTGATCAGTCTGTATCCGAGTTTCTGTCCACTCCATCTGACCATGGAGACTCTGACTAGAAAACAAGAGGCTCCATTTCCACCTCACAGGGAGCCTCCTTCCCAAAGCCAAATTCTGGCGAAGCGTTGCACCGGGCTTGGGTGTGTGCCCAGATTAATTAAGCCATACTTCACAGCCCATTTGGCTATTGTGTGGGGCTTATGTCTCATTGCTCAGAATTCCGAGGCCAAGGAGGAGGGGTACGGATCCATCCTGAGCCCCTAATAAAACAACTTCACCTGGGGGGGGGGCGACACTTCTTGGAAGGTCATGTGCATCCCTGTGTGTGTGTGCTGGGGGGAGTAAACCAGGCTAATACCGCTGATCAGTGAAGGCCCCACTCTTTATCTGTGTTCCAGGATCAGATACCCTGCTGGCACATGGTCAGAGTCCAAGGCTTATTAAAAGCCCCTGGAAGGAGAAAGCACAAATGCTACCTATTTAGCATCTTAATTAACTAGCCAGGAAGAGGATAAAGCGCTCACAAGTGGCCATGCTATTAACACTCGGGATTCCACTGCCAGCCGGGTTTTATTTTCTTCCCTGGGTACTGGCAGGAAATGTGAGACTCTCCCTGAAGAGGCTCAGTCCAGGTAGGCCTGTGTGCGCACGTGCGTGTGCATCTGTAGGTCTCGCTCACAGCAACATCCTCCTTAATTGGAGAGGCTAACGAAGCGGAACCGGGTCAGCGGTGCTGTCTGCCTAATCCATCGTGTCTGTCCAACTTGGGGCCCTCTGGTTTACAGTGGAGTAAATTCCTGTCCGTCAGAGAGATGGCTCCTGCAGACCCAAAGGGAGTTCGCCGGCGCTGGCCCGCTCCTGTAGAACGTTCCCAGATTCTTAATGTCACCCAGAACCACAGAAGCATCACATGCAAGGAAAACACGCAGGGGAACAGAGGGGACTCGCTTAGCGGCTCCGGCTCTTTGCAGCTGCCCAGAGCCTCGGCCCCTGGGCCATGGCTCCAGGGTCCTTTATGGTGCCTTTTCCAGCTCTCAGCCTGGCTTGGCTGTTTCACCTGCTGCAGCCAATGAGACCACAGTGGAAGTGCCAAGTCAGCTTGGGCACAGCTCTGGGGTTGGCCATGGCCACTAGCATATGAGCCCCAGGACCTGCTGAGTGGCAGTGGATCTGGGTCCCACCTGCAGCGTGCAGCCAAACCCTGTCTAGATCGGCTGACAGCCCCCAGCCAGCCCTCAGCACGAGATACGCTGGTTGCGCTTTGAAGGATAAATACTATCATTTAGCAACTTTTAATAGGATCCCTGTTCCAAAATGATGGGGACGGAGAGGGTCTCACATGTGGTTGTTTGGATTTTGGAATGCTTGCAAAGGATACAATTATGGACAGGATACACACACACACACACACACACACACACACACACACACACACACACACACACACACCAGTTACAGATGTTTATCTTGCCATGGCAAATGGTATTTGAGCCACTTGAGCACGCTTGGGGCTCCAGCTTATCTTCCTTGGGAATCTTCTCCCCTCCTCTAGCACCATCCGGGAGGAAGGGAGAAAATGGTGGTCAGGGTCATCCAGTGACCTACCCAAGGTCATGCAGGGGCGAGAGCCCAGCTGTGACCCCTGTACTGGAGGATTGCAAGTCTCTTGTTGGCTAGCAGCTCTCCTAGAGCTTAAAACAATTTTTTTTTGGGTCAGTCCTGGGGCTTGAACTCAGGGCCTGAGTGCTGTCTCTGAGCTTTTTTTATTCAAAGCTAGTGCTCTACCGTGTGAGTCACAGTACCACTTCTGGCTTTAAATATATATATATATATATATATTTGGTAATTTATTAGAGATAAGAGTCTCATGGACTTTTTTTCCCAGGCTGGCTTTGATCCAGGATGCTCAGATCTCAGCCTGCTAAGTAGCTAGGATTACAGGCGTGAGAGCCACCGGTGCCCACCTTAGACATGGAAATCTTGTCAGGTGAATTATGTCTACAGAAAGGGAGATGACTGGAAGCAATAAACAGAAACCTTAGTAAAAACCAGAATCCTTTTTTAAGCATCTGTGTAGCTTTTTCTTTTTTTTTTCCGTTTTACGGTTGTGGACATGAGGGATGGAAATGAGGATCCGTGTCTTGACTAAAAACAAAACAGAGTCATTTTACCACAGCGGGGAGCCTGCAGTGTTAACCAATCAACTCCAAGAGAGGCAGGGATGAGTCCAAAGTGACTCTGTGTACACTTCTGTCCCCACCGACCGCTGCCTGTTTAAAGAGAGGGCTGCTTGTCTCATTACAGGTCTTGGAAAAATGACACTCTGCTGCCCAACTCAAGCCTGGCTTGGAAGATCAGCCAGCAGGGCTCAAATATTTTCCAGCCTGTAAGGCCAAAGGCCTGATTTTAACAAGCAATTAAGCTTCAATAAAGAGAGCAGGGAGGAGGGCTTTGGCGGCTGCTCTGTCACATGCGCAGTGGGTGGGGCTGGCTCTCTTCTTGTGCACTGGGGATGCAGCTTGTAGCATTTGCTCCTGGGAGTTGGGCAGTGGCTTCAGGGTGGAGATGACAACCTTGTGACTCAGGCCTTCTCGTTTTCAGTTCCAAAGGCAGCCCGTGGCATCAGTGGAGACTTCCTGGTGGCATACGGCAGGGGGGACATGAGGGTGGGGCTATCTCTGCTATCTCTATGACTGGAGACAGGCCCAGGAAACTGTACCCTACACACAGTTATGATCAAACACTGGAGGGCCTGGTTAGGGAACGGCTCTCGTAGTGGATGGGAGAAGCATGCTGTCCAGAGACCAACACGCACAGTCAACTGTCTGGCCTGACATCAAGCATGCGGTCAATTCTGGATTCGACCTGTGCCTAAGCTGTGTTTGAGTGCCAGGGCTGCAGAATATCGTAACAACAGAAGTGCTTTTTCTCCCAGTTCTGGAGGCTGGAGGGTCTGTGGGTCTGCATTCTGCTGAAGCCCCTCCCCTGGTGTGTGGAATGCCCGCCCTGGCAGTTCCTTATCCAGACCTGTTCCTCACATAAGGATGCCAGTCAAGACCTTCAGGCCAGCCCAGGGCGTCACAGAACGCAATCCTTTTGTTAGAGATCCTCTCTTCTAGTCTCTCTGAGGTACCAGGGCTCATGGCTTCAATGCAGGAATTGCCAGGGGGCCACACTTTCAGCGTACACCAGTGGGTTGGTGGATGTAACCACAGGTGGAGCCCTGAGCGTGTGTGAGCCCCATTCCTCCCCTCCACAGGATGGGAGGAGGGACTTCCAGTGGGACTGAACCCCCCCACTGTCAGGGGGTCACTATCGTCACTGACTGCTCTCCTACCTTAGCAGGTGAGAGCCTGGAGCACTCAGCACAGACTTTAACACGTCGGCTCCTGGCCTGGAGAAAGGCGAAACCTCTGAGCTGGCGGCTGCAGTGGACACAGGACCTACTGCAGGTTCCCAGATCCCACCTCCAATCTTCCTTTGTGAAAGCTTAGCTATACCCCTCATACTCAGCCCCATGACACCTTGGTAGGGGACAGAGGCTGAGCTGAGTGCTTCCCTCCCTCACTTCTCCCCACTCCACAGTGCAGGTGACACCAGGCAGAAGGCCTCCCAGGGGACCTGCAGCCAGTCCCCAGGATGCTTCCACCAGGCTGTGCAGTGTCCCCTTCTCCCCATCCCCACACAGCAAGACAATGAAGGAGTCCCCCCCCCTTGTCCCCTGCACCCTCTGCCTCCCGTCCAGGCCTAGCTGCAGGCCCAGTGTCCCTTTCCCCTTTAATGCCCCTACAGGGGTTTGCAGTGGGCATTCGTGGTCCCTGAGGTAGAGACCGGCGCGTGCGCAGCAACCAGCTCTAGCCAGCGTGGACTCTCGGCCGGCAGCAGCACAGAGCCTCCTTGTTGCCTGAGAAAGGCTTCATTCAGAGGGAGGTGGCGGGCTAGCACCACACAGCCCTCACCTTACGGGAAAGAAAACTCGGGCTCACCTTTAAAAGGGGCCCAGGGGAGAAACCAGAGACCCCGCTGTGGGAGGGGGGCAGAAGGCGCCTGACTGCTTAGAGAGCCCTGGGCAGGTAAGCCGAGGCCCTGCATACCTGCCAGCCCTCCCACCCTCTTCCTTGCACTCAAGGGTTTAAATACAAGGATTACAAGCAAGCCTTCCGTGTGTCTCAGTCCAAACTCTAGAAAAAGGAGCCACAGAGCCTGGGCAGAAAGCGTAGACTTTGGCGTGGGGGACTTCATCAGCCAGAGCCTTGGGAGATTCTGGAAACCACAGCCAAGCTCACCTGTAATGCCATTTTACTGTTTCCACGCTTGTTACATGCAACTGTGCGCACACGCACTGACCAAATTCTCAGGCCTCAGTCACAAAATGTTCCATGCGTGTCTCAAGAGGTCCTAGAACTCATTACAAAGCACACAGAATTGCGGTTCCTGGAACAACCCAGTTCTGAGCACAGCTCCCTGGAGAACGAAGCTGTGGTGAGAGGAAGCCTGCAGGCAGGAGCTGGGCATGGGGGTGAGGGGAGAGGGGCCTGTGGACAACTTTAAGCTGCTTTCCTTATGGCCTTGGGCACTGGAGATGTGTCTCAAATCCTCCCAAGATTTTTAAATCCGAGAGGCTTCACAGAGCAGTCTTCGCATCTCTTTGTAAAAACAGAAAATCCAGCCATCCGCGTGGGCATGAAAGCTCTGGATGTGTCACCCGCTAGTTAATGCCACATGCCTGAGGATGTACGGCCAATCCATACCACCTTCTGGATGCCAGCCGTCACTACAGAGCACCAGCCTACCAGCAAGCCCAAGACCTCGGGTTTATTGCCAGAAACAATAAAGACAAAAGATGCAGGCAGGTTATAGGTACTAGCTAATGATGTGTACTAACCAACCACAGATCTGGGAGGCAGAGAGTAAGAGCCCCATTCTACAGGTGGTGAAACTGAGGCTCAGAGGCGACATCACATGCTCTGCCGACCATGGGAGGGTGCAGAGCAGGGAATCAGGGATACAGTGCTAACGTGACCCTGGCTTTCAGTGGGTTAAGCGCCATCACAATAGGCAATCAACAAACCCCCCAGAGACTTGGAACGAATGTCCCCAAACCTATCTTGCATTTCCTTGCTACAGGCTTTCATGTGCTCTGCTCCAGCCACTGGCCTCGGTAACCATGCATAATAATGTTAGTAGTAATTCATAACCATCGTCACCACACCTTGCACCGTCACTGTGAGGATTGGCTCCCATCGGTAGGAAGTGATGCCCCTCCCAGGACGCTGGTCTGCACAGTGCACAGGCACTGCAGACCATCACAAGACCTGCTGTGTGCCAGACAAGGACCAGCTGCCTCCACCACACAGCCTGTATGGCAGATGCTGGCCACCTGCCTCCAGGACCTGGATCCAGGAGTTCTGGAGGTGGCACCTGGGCTCTGCCTGGTCCTGTGTCTGCCCAGGGTAAGAGCACAGCTACATCTCCAGTTCAGCCTAGGCATGGGCCTACCATGTTTGCATCTGCCTATTATTACGGCCACCAAGATGGCGGGCAGGCCCTTGGGGCCAACACTACCACGTGCCCTGTGCATGGCTCAGAATTCTAGATGAAGCCAATTATTTCCACCCCTGACCTGAACAGAGTGCGATGTTTCCTGGTGAGTCGTGAGCTCTAGGGTGGGGAGGTACCACGTTTCCTAAAGACCACATTCTAGGTCTATTGAAACGCCATCTGCAGGCTGCAACTCTTGATACCCCCAAGTCCCAGTGGGTTCATGCCACTCTGCTGGAAGAAAGGCTCCTCTCTTGTCCCATCTTCTTCCTCTTGGGCAGCACACATATCTACCAGCAGAATGTCTTATGTTCAAAGGATCCTGTGTCCCACCCAGCACGTGTGGAATATTTCCAACAGGCCACACGCACAGAACAACCTGCTCATAGAGAAACCCAATGCCAGGTTGGGGAAGGAGGCTCTCTGGGTCCCAGGCTGTGTCTGGGAGTGAGAAGATATGTCCCCCAGGCTTTGGGGGAGGTGGGAGGGAATGAAAGAGAAGCTGGCAAGTCCTGTGGCTTATCGGCCGCATGCACAGATGGCTTCCTGCACTTAGAGGAGTCCACTCACTAAAAGTCAGCAAACTCAGGAGAGAAGGTCTCTGTTTCTTCACAATAATGACGGTGATAATGGTGGGTGGCAGTGGTAATGATGATGATGCCACGACCCCAGCAATGTGAAAGCCATCTTCACTGTCACCACGGGTTCAGTCCTCATGTGGTACCGTAAGTACTCACCTTCCTCCCATCCCTGGAAACAGCTGCTGAAACATCACAGCCACGAAGCCTAAGAAATGGATGCTCTCATTCTGTGCTCTAGCCCTGGCAGATGCTCTCCCACTCCAGCCATACCCGCTGCCTTTGGCTTCAATTAGTTTTAGTGCTGAGGACAGAGAAGGGTCTTATGGAAGTTTTCTTGAACTGGGGCCAGCACAAGCTGCAATCCTGCTGATTCTGCTTTCCCAGTACCTGAGACAGCAGGAACATGGTACCATACCTACTGTTGGTTGGGATGGCGTCTCACAAAGTCTTGCTCCCTGCCAGCCTCAAGTTTGATGTCCTCAGAGCTCCTGTCCTCAGTAGCCAGGATGACAAACGTGAGCCGCTGTCATCAGTGGACATCCATTTCTGATCTCTCCATGACATGGGTGCCGGAGCAGAGGTCTCTCCTTCACAGAGGCAGGAATGGAGGCTCAGAGATTTGCTCTAAAGCCATAAAACCAGGCCTGTTGAAACGTAGTATCCTCACAGCACCCAAAATCAAAACAAGAACCACACGCTAGTCTGTGCAGTGGTCTGACCTTCTTGTTGCACAAAATGAATTTTGTTTTTGCTTGAACTCAGGGCCTGAGCACTGACCTTGGGCTTTTCCTCAAGGTTACCATTCTACCTCTTGAGCCACAGCACCACTTCTGGCTTTTTTCTATGTATGTGGTACCGAGGAATTGAACCTGGGTCTTCCTGCATGCTAGGCAAGCACTCTACCACTAGACCAAACTCCCAGCCCCAAACCATTAAAAAAACAACAACAAAAAAACTAGTTGCCACAACTTGGACAGTTTCATGAGAGTGGAATGTACGGCTGCTCTTCAGGTGTCAGGCAAGCTGGCCACCTGGACAGGCAAAGAGCTGGTCACAGCGGGGGGCTGTGTCGCTGGCTCATCCCGGAGACTAGGATACACCTGGCGGGTCTAGTCCACTGGGCTGAGGCCTTGGAAGCATCCGAGGCAGCTATGGCTCCTGCCACCCCACCTGTCAGTCACAGAACTCTGTGGTGGCCCCACCTATCCCCCAGCCCTGAGAATGCGGGGTTGTAGCATCTCACTCCATGACTTTACAAAAGAAATGCATGGTAATGGGTTAAAGGTAAGCCTCGAAGTCTAGCTCATGGCTTGGCGGGGGGGCAGGAAGGAGGGGCCCCGCAGAAGGGAGAACAGGAAGAGGCAACAGGCACCCACTATTTCTCTCTCACTTCCTGTAGCTGCCTGAAGCAGCTGGCTGCACAGTGCCGGGCTGTTTTCCTCCAGCCGGCTGGGAAGGAATCTCTCTCTCTCTCTCTCTCTCTCTCTCTCTCTCTCTCTCTCTCTCTCTCTCTCTCTCTCTCTCTCTCTCTCTCTCTCTCTCTCTCGTCACCCAGGACAACGGCCTTGGCTCTGCTTGTGCCCAGGGCAGCCCCAGAGGCAGGAAGATGGGAAGAAAGCGGCATGCAAGTGGCTCACAAAGCCCCAGCTGGGGCACGAGGGGGCAGGACGAGGCTGGAGGAAGGGAAGGGGGTCAGTGGTGGCACACAATGAGCCCCTTTCAGCAGGGAAGAGACCGCAGTCGGCGCTCCTCAACGCAGCCTCAATGGTGTGGTTTCTGAAGCCACCGGTCCTCCACCCAGAAAGACAAATTTGCCAGACTTCATGCCAAGGACAAGCGAGCGCCTGTGACATAATCAACACCCAGGCCCCTGTGCTCAGGGCTGTGGCCGGCCTGAGTCTATAATGACTCCCTTTATGTCTAAGCTTTTCGGCAAGGGGGCAGGAGGGGCCCCTCGGCTCACAGGAGTGAGTGCGGGACTTGGCTGGACCCTGGGCGTCCTTCCCAGGAGCTCCATGGCGATTTACTTACGAAGGGAGGGCGAGATGAGAGAGAACTAGACAACAAGGCCCGAGTTCAAGTGAGCGTGCAGTACAGCTGAACACATTCACCACATGGTGGGAACCGGGCTCTGGCCCAGCCAGCTCGAGCTTCCGGGTCAGGTTTCTGCTCTGACGGGTTTTATTTGATTCCTCTCCATTCAATAGATGGCTTTCTTTATTGTGTCAGTGGACACAGAGTGTCCTTAAGTAAGTAAGCCAGGCTGGACTCAAACGTGTGGTCCCCTTTGCCTCCGGAGTGATGGGATTGAAGTGTTCATCACTACACCTGGCCTGGCTGATGTTTTCAAAAGGAAAGGGGGGGGAAAGGGGTGGGGAGGGAGTGGGACAACACTGGATTCCAGCACTTGAAATTCTGGAGATTGCCCACAGACCTGCAAGATCCTGTCCCTTCTCAAGACAGGAGAAGCCCTAGGAAGACAAATCCAGTATCTCCCCCCACCCAAAACGCTGCCTGGCGGGGGCTCAGAGCAGCCATCCTTCCCAGAAGGGACCCTCACCCTGCAGCCCACCCCCACCCCCTGCCCCTGTGCCTCCCCATATCCCCTTCCGGAACTGGGTGGGTACTGGAGTTTGCATTCTCTGCTTTAGCAGCTCCCAAGCTCGGTGCAGCGTCTAGACTAGAGAGAAGTGGACGATGCAGATGAGAGACCGTAAAGTAAACTTGGCTACAAGGCTGAGCGGACTGGAGCCCCCTGAAGAAGAGGGGTGGTCCTGTGTCTTCATGAGTCTGCCTTCCTTCCCAAAACACTTTGGGAAAGAGACTACGCCATCTTTTAGTTGCTCAGGGCCTATGAGGCCAAACATGGCCTTTACACACGACTGTAATCCCAGCTGCATAGGAGGCAGGCCTAGGAAGATGGCAGGCCAGAGGCAAGTCAGGGAAAAAGCACCAGGTCCTAGCTGATCAGCAAACTACCAGAAAAGAGTTTGAGGTGTGGGCTCAAGTGTAGAGTACTTGTCCAGCAAGAGCGAGGCCCTGAGTTCAACCCCCAGGCCTGCAAGAAGACCAGTTACAAGTATACTATGCTGGATTAACCCCACAAGGCCAGAGGCCACCGTCCCTTTCAGAGCCCCGCAATGGCCATGTACACAGAGGGCTGGGTAGACCCTGTTCCCCGGACCTCCAGCCTCATCGGATCTGAGAGGAGAAGAGCGGGAGCCAGCCCCACTAACATCCTAGTCCTGGCCACACAGAGAAGTCTGCAGATGACAGCTCAGCCCGCCCCGGGAGCCGTGATGTCTGACGGCTGCTCTGTCGGGCTCATGTTCTTTGTGGGATATAAATGTGGCTGAGGCCTGGTGTGCATGGAAAACGTGGCAGGAGGTCACGTGGTAGAACTGAAGTGGGGAGGGCACAGCTTGGTGGGACAACGCCAGCTTAGCACACTAGAGACCCTGGGTTCCACTCGCAGCACAGCAGGTCACAACAATCTTTAACAACAATGACCATAATAGCAGCAAGTTTCTAAAACTTAATTTGAGGACACAGAAAGCCAAGAAAACAAGTGTAAGTGCTCCAGAGTGGTGCCAGAAACACTTTTCTATCTTGTTTATTTTCCCTCCTTTGTTTCCTCAGGTAGTGCCGGTCTTAAACTTGGGGCCTTGGGCACTCTGGGTGAGTTCTGCACCACTGAGTTACACACATCCTGGTACTAGGTGCAACTTATTTTCTTGCAGCTTTTCTGTGTCTGAGAAGTGGGACTGAGGCATTCACATCTGGTAGTAGAACCCCAAGTCCCTGCTCTGTTCCTGTGATTTCAAATCAGTGTGGAGGGGGTGGTGAGGGGGAGGAAGCCTGATTCACTGAGCAGACTCGGAATTCTGCACTGTATATTTGTAATTAGTCATGCAGGAACATCTTTAAACACCAAAGTGTGTGTAGGGGGTACATGCAGTTGTTCTGATTTCACACGCTAACTGTGTTTACACGCTAACAGCGTTTCCCGGGGACAATTATCTTATTACTAGCGCACTCATCTTTCCATCTTTTCAACACAGTTTACAGCTGCAGAACTTCCAAAATTAAGGCTAATTAAGACCCCGGCGTTCAGCAGGTAGAACAGACGCCTTGCAAGTCGTCAAGGGAAAACAGTTGGGGGAACTGGGCGTGGGGGAGGCCGGGTCAAAGGGAGAGGTGATAAATTCTGGGCAGGCTCCACAGATCAGGGTGAGGGCACGGTGGGCTCCTGGGGAATTCATCCCAGGGTCCCCAGGGACACCACCGCCCTGGGCTGCTCCAGGTCCTTACACAAGCACAGTGCAGAATCAGCACCCAGCGCTTGTCCTCCCTGCTATCCCCCATCGCTTACCACACCGTTCTGATGGACGGATTGACGTGCATGCTCTGCAGGTTTATACGGATCAGAGACAACACACCTGCCTGCGTGTTCACTGCACACTCCCTTTTGTCTGGAGTGTTCTGGGCACCAGAGCTGACTGGACAATGGGGGAGGATGTTCTGGAATCTGGTAGAAAAGTCCCGGGACTGGTGGATGCTAGAGAAGGGCAGTGTGCCGTCTGTTTGTGGGGTGTAGATGTAGGGGTGGGGAGTCACTGGGCCTTGTTCCCCTGGGAATTGGGGGGTGGGGGAGCGGGGAGAGCAGCTTCTGGAACCTACTGCCCAGGGTCTGCCTCCTCTGGGTTCCCCTACCCAGAATGAGGGGGAGACGCCATACCCAGGTGCCAGCGCCAGAGGGTACTGCCACCCACCAGGCTCACAAATTATTCCGTCCCTGGGAATGTCAGAGTGCGAGGGAAGCAATGGTGCTGGCTGCAGCACACTGGCGTCTGATAAAGTATCTTTCCTCTGCCTAAAAAGGAAAAGACCAGGGGGAGAAAAATCAATCCAGGCTAGATAAAGGTCAATTTGCAGCTGTAAGTCCCGGGGCTGGGGAAAACGGAGCTGGCATTTGTATCCCACGGGCACTGGCACACGTGTGTACACACATACTCGAGTGTGCATGCAGGCATGCAGCCACGCATGTTTGCATGTGCATGTACACATGCAGGTATATGATCACACATGTCCCCGCATGAATACATGTTCACGGGTGCACAAACACACCTCTGCACAGGCATAGACACACCTGCATGCACATCCATGTTCACATACATGGCATGTCCAGCACCCAGGTGACATCAGAGGGACACAGTGACCAGGCAGTGGCCATTTCACAGCAGGTGATGCCACTTCCCAGAAGCCCTTGCTCATGGTGGCCCCTGTCCTCTGAGCCGCCCTGATGTGCCATCGACCAGGCTGACCCATCCTCCGTTGCCTATGACACACAGAGGCAAAGGTACCCTCACTGTCAGGGCATGGGAGCCCCTACGGCAGCCACCCACTTGAAGGAGACACCCCAAATCCTGTCTGCCCTGCCAAAAATCCAGGCTACTTGCCACATGCAACCACTCAAAATAACAACAAAAAAATTCATGTCTTTTGTAAATAGGGTCCCAAAATTTAGTTCAGCTGGGCCCCAAACTGGGATGTTCCAGCATGCTGTGATTACAGGTGTGACTCACCCTACCGGACAAAAAGTATCAAGAAAAGCCATGCCCCCCCCCCCACCTGGTTCACACACACCTTCCAGCTCAGAGTTCCCGAACCCCTAGCCCACAGGTGATTCTACCCTAAAAGAAACAGGGATAAAAACCATGGATTTACACAGTGAGGGCAAGAGGGAGGAGGAGAGAAGGGGCATTCACATTCCAGGAGGATTTGATGAAGGGATTAACAACAGAGTTGCTTTAAATAGCAGCCTCCACCTTGTTTATGGATTATTGGATTACTAAATACTTGCTGGGTTGCTGGGTGAGCGGAGGAGCCTGGGACAAAGGCTGGGTCCATTCCCTACACAGGGACAGGGTCATAGGTGCCACAATGCTAGCAGATACCACCAGGAGAGAAGATCCTGGTTCCCAGGTCCCAGTCTCAGGTCATGAGGTACAGCTGGGTCCACAGATCAGTGCGCGCGCGCACACACACACACACACACACACACACAGACACCCACCCTCTCCTCCACAAGTACTTCTGGGCACCCAACAGGCAACTCCCCTCTGTCCCTCAAAGAAACTCCACACGACCAGTTTACAGATGGGGACACTGAGGCTGGCTGGCTCACTGAGAGTGTGTGGCAGAGCCCACATTGTAAAAAGCAGGATATTCACGAAGGGTCTGGGTGCACTCAAAACCAGGACCCTGACAACCAGTGTCTGGGCCAAGCCCTGCACCCCACACCTGCTCTTTTTCCTTCCCCCCGTCCTTGCTGGACCCTGAACAGGAAGCAGCCCCAGCGCTGCAGGCGCAAAAGCCTGGAGCTGGCATCCCCTTCTCCGGCCACCTGCAAACTCCTCTTCCACCCCCTCCTCCTCATCTTGTTCTCCTCTCTTGAAAAATGGGGCTATTAGCCGTCCCCCCACCACCAGGGATCAGGGTGATTAATTAGGGACCATCTGTGCGCCAGGAGAAGGGCACCTTGGGAGAGGAGCTGTGAAACCAGCTATCATCACCACCATCATCATCATTATCGTCCGTTTCAGGACGAGGTCCCCTGTCTGAGGCCCCATGTGAACTGCTGCTGTCTCTCCCCCGCACCCCAGGCCTGTCTGTGGTCCCCTGGAAGGGGCCTGCGCCCCCACGCCACACACCACGGGAGGAGGGGCACTGTGTTTCTTCTCCTGAGGGCTTTGCTAATCCAGGTGGGAGGAGCATGCTAAGTTGCGATTCTGAGCCAGGCGTGGCGGTGCACACCTGTAATCTCAGCGCACACATCTTTGTCCCCAGAGCTCAGAGGGGCTGATCAGGTAGGCCAGTCCTAGGGTCTGGGTCTGGCCTGGGAAAGAAAGGAAGCTGTAAGAAGAGGAGCCGTGCCTGCTGCTGAGCTCTGTCGGCAGGTGGTTCTAGGCTGGGGTGTCATCCACGGTCAACTGGCCACGGCGTCTGCCCGTACTGACCACTCTGTACGGCCGGAGAATAATGCTGTAAATGTTCAGATGGCTTCCCTCGTCTCGAGGTGAGCCGTTTTCCAAAATGCAAGAGCAAAGTGGACGAGGAATCCTTTAACCTCTGCTTTTTGTTCTTATCTATTTATTTATTTATCTTTGCCAGTCCTGGGGCTTGAACTCAGGGCTTGGGCACTGTCCTTGAGCTTTCTCAAGGCTAGTGCTCTGCCACTTGAGGCACCACACCACTTCTGGCATTTTCTCTGTATGTGGTCCCGAGGGCTTTGTGCATGTTAGACAAGCACTCTACCACTAGGCCATGCTCCTGACTGCTGTTTTTATTTATTTTTAAATTTTATTTCTTTATTCATTTTTTTTAAGACAGGATCCTGATTCTATAGCCCAGGCTGGCCTGGAACCAGTGGTTGCTCTGCGTCTGTCTGCAGGAGGCTGGGGTTACAGGCGTGTGCTACCTCACCAGGCTCACCTCTGGTCTTTGTTGAGAGCCCAGAACCCAGAGAAAAATCCAACAGGATCAATCCTGTATATAAGAGGGCGGCTGTGTTACCTCTGCTACACACACTGTAGTATGAAATACTACTGTACATTGAGTTCAGGAAGTCACGGACTATGCTCTCAACCTCGCCAGACACTGCCTGCATTTTATTGTTGGTTAATTACTGTTTGTGTCTGAGACCTTAAAGCAGGACAGACACTGGAGGCAGCAAAGGGAGCAGGGGCATCTTGGAGAGAAACACACACCGTGCACACTGTGCAGACCTGCATGGCAGCCAGTGCCCTCAGCCAGGTAAACCTCAGGATGCTGACTCCCTGTGAGCCTCCCTCCTCCTTGCTCAGCCTCAGGACCTTTTCACATCCTCTTAGATCAGACACCAGCATCTCATGCTGGTTATCAGTCATTTCAGGGAAGAGACACAGTCTTCACCCAATCATCAAGAAAGGGAGGGAGAAGGGATTCAACAGACGGCATGCCAGGAGTTAAACACAACGTCGTGCGAGGCGGGGGAGGGACTCTAACCTTTTCTCCTCTGCTCTAATGGGTGGCACGCAAAGCTGTTTTAAATTTACCGACAGCTCTTTAAGCTGCCACCAGCTCTCGAGGTATTTTTAGTGGAGTAGATGTTCACACAGGACCCCAAGTCAGGAAGGAGGAGGGAGTCAGGTATGGCTTCCCTCAGGTACCTCAGCACTGCTCATTTGCATACAATTAAACAATCACTTCATCCCCCAACCCCCCCCCCGCACCCCGAGTCTCAGCATCTTTCAGCATCCTTCAGAGACTCCCCACAGGGACCAGCAAGCCGGCTCTGGGTTTCAGAGATCTGTTCTTAATGAAGCATCTCTCTCCATCGCGGGCACAGAAAAAACAGGGGGGCAGGGTGTGTGTGTGGGGGGGGGAGAAGCCCTGATCCTAGAGGAAATATACCTTTCCTTTCTCCCCAGTTCAGACAAGACGCCATGGCAAGGTGGGCATTCCCCAGCTGCAAAAAGGAACCGGGCAGAGGAGGCGCAGGCAGGACAACCAGACCTCCCAGGAAGGACGGGACCTGAAGGTGCCTGGGGACACCCCCCATGTCCCAGGCCCACACCACACACACAGAACCCATATCCACAGAAGTCCACACGAAGGCTCCCCACCCTTCAGGGCCTGTGTGGTCTCCCCTCCAACTCACCGCCGAGGCCCACCCAATCCACCTCCACCAAGCGTCCAGACTTTCCACCTCTGTACTTGACTGTCACCCATCAAGGCCAAACCACAACCATCCCTGCTCGCTTGCAGGTCCCTGCTCTACCCCATGCTGCAGGGCTGCCACAGAAATCCCAAGTGGGGCGGCCCCGGGGCGTGCTTGTCATCGGGTGGGGATGGCCTCTGATCAGACACACATATACGGACCCTCTTGTTTCTAGACCATTCCATGGCTCCGTGGCTTTCTGATGCCCAACCCTCTTTTCTCTTGCTGGAAGGCGAGAAGAAATCTCTGGGTTTCCTCATGACATCCCTGGGCCCCATTTTCACTTTTTTTTTCCTGCCACCTTCTATATCTGACTACTGCCCTTTCTGGCAGTCAGGATGCTCAGGCATCCAGGCTACCATCAGCAGATCAGGGCATCTCAATTCGTCTTCTGGCTGGTTCTCTCCTCAGCCTGTGGAGGCTCAGTGGGGCCTGTGGGGTAACACCCTCACTCCCCAGAACACAGCATCCGAAAAGGGGAGGCCTCAGGGCTGGCCTGCCACACCTCCTGCTCCTGGGAGTCAAGGTAGGAGCGGGTTCTCTCACCCCCCCGCTGCAGGAAGTCCCTGCTGCATCCAGCCTGCGTCCCAGCTTCCAGTGGCTGAGAGGCCACTTCTGAAGGTCCTCCGCTTGCGGTCACATCCCTCACACTCGTTCTCCCCAGCTGGACATCTGCCTGCATTCGAATGTCCCTTTGTTACTGGTTGTGGGGCTTGAGCTCAGGGACTGGGTGCTGTCCCTGAACTCTTTAGCTCAGAGCTAGTGCTCCACTTCTCTGAGCCACAGCTCCACTTCTAGTTTTCTGGTGGTTCACTGGAGATAAAGAGTCTCATGAACTTTCTTGCCCAGGGCTGGCTCTGAACTGCAATCTTCAGATCTCAGCCCTGAGTAACTAGGATGACAGGCGTGAGCCACCAGCACTGGGCCAAATGTCCCCTTCTAATAATGACAGCTGTCATGCTGGCTTCTGGCTCAGCTCTTCTGGGCTAGACTAGGCTTGTGCATCTGCAATAACTCTATGAGACAAAACCCACAGTTCTGGGGTGGGGCTCCCACGGTGGTGGGGGGGGGTGGCACCAGGGACACAAGTCAGGGTCATTTCCTGGGGGCCATAGGGCGGGGGTGAGGACAAAGCTGGAGGCCCTGCTTGACACTGCTGTCCACAGAGGACTCCCGGACAGAGGGCATACCCTTCCTCTTTGCCATCACTCCGTGGCAAACAGAAACAGGAAGAAACAGGCTACAGCCTGAAGTTCCTTCTCCCTTTCGGCGAGTTCTGAGCATTAGTGTGTAACAGCAGTCGCCGGGCTGGGTCGAGCCCTGCGCGCCCGGGAACCTATATGGAGAAAATAATGGCATTTTCTCAACAAATTATCTCACAGCTGAAGTAATCACTGCCTGATAGCTATGCCAATTCATATCTTCATCCCCTTCGGCTGCTTCGGTGAGGAAAGCTGTGTGTCCCCAACCGAAGGACCCACCACCGGCCCGCCGTGGGCCCTTGCTCTACTGGGAGCCACAGATGGTGTCTTGAGAGATGATGTTTTGTTTTTTACTCTAGAGGCCAACCTACCCCCCCCACCCCCGCTGCCACTCAGGGACATTGCCACACAGGGATACAGCTAGCACGCCCATAGCACGCCCATGGGCAGGGAAAACAAACCCAGGCTGGCTAAACACCAAGATCTCCAACAGCTGCCTGGCTTATAGTTGTGGTGCAAAGAGGAGCTCCAGGCCCCACTGCAGCCCCGCATGTCCTGCCCTAAGGCCAGAGGGCAGGGAGGACAGGCTGGAGGGATGAGCAACGCTGCAGCCAATGGATCCAAGAGGGGCCACTCACCGGGCCAGAGGTAAAGAATGAGGAGAGGAGGTGACAGATAGGCCTGTGGTCCCCTCATTGTTTCATGGGACGAGCAATATCAGGGAGGGTGTTTTGTCCAAGGTCACACAGTCGGGGATGTGGCAGACCCAGGATTTGAACCATGAGCCTTCCTCCTGGCCCCATCGTCCACTGTGAAAGCTGCTGGCAACAAGACCCTCTGAGGATCACTCACACACACGTGCGCGCACGCGCACACACACACACACACACACACACACACACACACACACACACACACGCACACATGCCGTGTCTCTACTTCACACAATCCTCCATTCAGGGCTGGTCCCCCACGTCCCAGAGCATGACAGCTCACACCAGAGGCTCGGCGCCTTGGCTGTGGGAGGCCAGGGCTCGGCTGGGAGGCGCTGGCGCCGTGGTTGAGAGCTGGGACAGTGGGTGTCTCTGTGTGCCTCACCTCCCTCCCTTGGATCAGGTACCCAAGGCCCTGGAGGAAATGGCAGTGACCCCTCCTGCCCAGCCCGCCCCTCCCACGGAAGGTTTCCTGGCCCAGGGGGGGGGGGGACAGCCAGCACTGCCCCGCCCGGTGGGCCAACAGGGACAAGAGCCAAACAATCTCAGTTGTCCAACCTTAGCACGCAAGGCACTGGGCCCTTCTGTTCAGAAAGCAGGAGGACACCCCCACCCCAAACCCTGTCCAATCTAAAGACATGAAATGAGCCCCCACACCCCTCCTGCACACCTTTGGGGGTGTCAGCAGGCTCACACACAGACACAGAAAATAGTAACTGTTCTACAAATGGAATGGACAGGCCGCTTCCTCAGGCCTGGGGTTTCCAGGCTGGAGCAATGGCCGCCTCTTTGTGGATGAGAGGAACCAGACTGCTAGGGCCATGAGTCAGAAGCTCAGGTCCCAACGTGGACTGGGCCAGCACAGGAGGCAGGCACACGCTCACGTACACACAGTGACACCATGGTGTGGTCACACGCACAGACACACAAGCATAGCCGCGAGCCTCACACCTCTCCCAGCAGCTGGCACTGCCGCTTCATGTCCCTGGCAGGGTGCAAGGGGTAAAACTAGACCCGAGGGAGGGGTGCCCTGTGAATGCAGCCTTGTCGGCTGGGCCACCCTACAACGCCGGCCCTGTTCCCAGACCCTGCGCCCCAGCCAGCCCTCATTTCACGCTGCTCTCCCTGCACACACAAGGCCTGCTCAGTGCTGAGGGTCAGTGCAGTGCCAAGGCCCTGGTGGAGGGAGAAGGGCCTCTCCCGCTGGAGAGGCCAAGCCACGAGGCGCCTTCCCTTCTCACACAACCCCACCCAGGAGTGGGGCGGCCTGTCACAGCCCCCCTGTCCCCAGAGGCTCAGAGGGCACACTGACAGAGCCCTTGGCTGCCAAGAGAGCTCCTGGCAGCCTCCTGTGTGGTTGGCCCAGGGTTTGAAAGGCCCCATTCACCATGGTGGAGGTGAGCAGGGAGGTGCCAGGGGAGCCGAGGACAGGCCTTGTCACCCGCAGACAGGGATGGTCCTGAGGCCAGGCCATGTGGCCATCGGCCCCGGGGCATCATGGGAAGGAGAAGCAATTGGTGATGGAATTGCTGGTGCCTTTCTCCTCCCAAGCATGCGTGCAGACTTCCTCTACTCCTGCAGCCAAGACCAAGACATTTACTTAGCACCTACTGTGCGCAGGGAGGGGGGGCTATTGCTTTAGCCAATGGGAAGGTGGGTATGCGGCAAGGAGGGGACAGAAGCTCAGGAGGTCTAAATTGTTACTATAAAGGTGCTATACAGAGGAGTTATAGCTGCATAAGTCAGGTGATGAGTACATGTGTTTGGGGTTAATGCCCCCCACCTCCTTCACTCTCCCCAGTTTTTCCCTCTGTTCTGTTTATTCTAATCACTTTATTTTCTCTCTTCCCCTTCCTTCTCTCCCCTCCCGTCTCTTCCTTCTTTTTCCTCCCATGGTTGCCTTCTTCCCTCTCTTCCTTCCCTCCTCGTCCAGGTGGCCAAGTGTGGTTGCGTGCAATTGTAATCCCAGCTACAGGAGACAGAGGTGGAAGAATTATGGATCTAAGGCCAGCCTGGATGAAAGTGCAAGACTTTATCTTAAAAAAAAAATAAAGTAGGACTGGGAGTTTGGCCTAGTGGTAGAGTGCTTGCCTAGCATGCATGAAGACCTGGGTTCAATTCCTCAGTACCACATACATAGAAAAAAGCTGGAAGTGGTGCTGAGGCTCAAGTGGTAGAGCTCCAGCCTTGAGAAAGTCCAAGGACAGTGCTCAGGCCCTGAGCTCAAGCCCAGGACTGGCAAAATGGCCTGGGCTGGAGGAGAGGGAGAGGAGGGGGCGTTACATGATTCAAATGCTGGAGCCAGAAGTGCATAGAAAAGCAGGCAGGGTTACAAAGCTCTTGTTCTATACCACCAATTAGTAGCATTGTCAGGCTCTAGGCTTCCTGCATCCTGCAGAGACGAGGGCCCAGACTCCACTAAAGAACCATGGCATCCTTAGCAGAAAAGACCCTGTGCAAGTGCACGGATCTGGGTTCAAACCCCAATACTAAGGGAGGGAAGAGAGAATAAGAAGCAGCATTTAGAGAGGGGTCTCTCTGTGATGTCCTTGGCTAGTTTGGAGTTCCGGTGCCAGATTTAGACAACACTGAAGCCACACTGTGCCCTAGAAATGAGAGCAAAGAATCTGCCCATAATGACACACATTGGACTGGGAGAAAGCCTTTGCCAGGGAAAAACGCGATGCAAATTACAAAGACCTTGGGAAGGAAGCGGAAGGAAGACTCGGGAAGGAAGCGGCCCTACAGTGCCAGGAATTCCTCCCCCGGAGCTAGAAAGAGTACAGGGCCAGGTCCAACTGGCAATTTAATTCTATTTTGAAGTTTACTGGAAAGCAGAGCGGGAGAAGGGCATTAGAGCAAGGCCAACAGCTGGAAGAGGCAGGGAGGAGACTGAAAACTCCAGTGGCATCCCTGGATTTCACATTGTCCGTGAACCTCAGTCAAGGTTCCAGCTTCCTCCACTAGGAGACAGGTCCGGCATGGCATGTACTTGAGAAAGAGGGGGAGGCCCAGACCCCTTATTCACTGGGTTTTAGAGAACTGGTAAGTGTTTGTGGAAGGCAGGGTTTTAGGACTCTGTGCTATCTGGGGTCCTGGTGTCATTTGGTGACCTGTAGGGTCCTGGGGACAAGCAGAGCCAGGCCCGGAGTCTCTGCTGAAGGGAATCATAAGCCCATCACCCTAAGATCTGCAAACAAAGCCCCACATGGCTGTTCCCAAATTCACACCAACAGGGGATACCACGCCTGGGCTGGAACCTTGACCAGGACTAGCTGTCCCAAAGCCAGTGCCTACCCTGACTGTGTCTACACTGTCCCTGGTTCAAGACCTTTGGCTAATGCCTATAATCCTGGTTACTCAGTAGGAGAAGATTCAGAGGATCATCGTTCAAAACCAGCCAGGGTAGAAAAGGCTAGTGAGATTCTACCTCTACTGAACCAGCAAAGAGTCAGGTTGGATATGTTGCTCAAATGGTAGAGCATCAGCCATGAGCGAGCAAGCAAGCAAAGCACAAGTAAGGTTCTGAGTGTAAGCCCTGATACGGGCAATAAATAAATAAATAAATAAATAGAAAGGAATGCCAGAGCCGGAAGTGCTTCGGGAAGCAGGCAGGCCACAAAACTCTTGTTCTTTACCACCAATTAGCATGCTCAGGCTCTAGGCATCCTGCATCCTGCAAAGATGAGAGCCCAGATTCTACTAAAGACCCATGGCATCCTTAGCAGAGAAGACCCTGGGCCTGGGGCCCTGCGTGCCTGTGTTCAAACTCCTCTCTCAGTCCTGAGGAGCTAAGAGACGAAAGGACTTGCACAAGCTCCCAGCACAGACCCGGATGGCCGCTGTAACCAATACATCAATTGACATTATTATGTTGATACACAGAAATTTAAACGATAGCATGATAACCCTTGGCAGTGTTAGTTTCCTAATTGAATGCCCAATCAAAGCGCTATGGACTGAATGCCATTTGTTCCCTACTTAATTAATTGTGCTAGATCCAAATTGAATGACACTATCTCTGTCACCGAGGGACACTGGCGGAGCCACCTTGGGCTGCCAGCCATTGCCATTTCCCTGGATAAACCTGAAGGTGACAACTTTTCAAAGAAGACTGTTCCGGCCATGTCCATTCTGCTTGGTGACACCAAAGGGAGCAAAGCCACTTCTCAACAGCATGGGGAAACATGTCCCCAAGCCGGGTTCAGGGCCACTGTTCAACTTTTCTGGGATGGTATCAGATCCCTAAAAGTTCCTGAGCAGAGGATCACCGCCATGGCAGGTCCTGGTTTTGAGTCATCCTGGCTTTGTAAGGTAACAGTGACCCCTGAAACCATCTAAAACGCAGCTCCGATTTGTTGGCACCCCTAGGAACAGGGCTCGTCTTCCCAGCTTGGATGAACTGCAGTCCTGGCTGGCACAGCCAGTGCACACTCAGCAGGGAGATGGAGACTCAAGGGAGAAGGTCACGTCCTGTCTACATACATATGTCTTTCTTACAGTCTAACCATACGTCATGCACCAGTGGCTCCCGCCCGTTATCCTAGCTACTCAGGCTAGGCTTAGATCTGAGGGTTGTAGCTGGATGCCAGGCTGGGCAGGAAAAGTCTGTGAGACTCTTATCTCCAATTAACTACCAAAATGCTGGAAGAAGAACTGTGGCTCAAATAGTACAGCACTGGACTTGTGCACAAGAGCTCAGGGACAAGGCGTAGGCCCGGAGTTCAAGCTCCAGTACGAGCACATGTGCTTATGCACACACATAAACACACACACACACACACACACACACACACACACATTAAAAATTCTTGGGGCAGTGGTCATGAAAGGGGAGTCAGAGCTCCCCTGCCACCATGTGTCACGTTTTTAATCAGCAAGCACCCCAAGGGCTGTCTGCCACCAGCCTGTCCCATGTAGTAAACTCTCCTCTGAGCCTCCAGGAGCATCCCCACAATCACTCCCACAGTTCCTGGAGTTGAAGGTACTGATGAGGTACAGTTTCCATTCTCAGCACCAACAGTTTAGGGATGTCATGAGGGAAACCAGGCGTGGAGGGGTGTGAGACACAACCTGCTGGTCCACATGCACACGTGAGTGCACGTGCACACATTCACACAGAACACACTGCATACCTCAGATTCTACAGACTTAGCTTAGCCCTGCTGGACTCGATCGGATTCCCAGTCTATAGTTACAAGCCCCAGTGAGGGCCATGTAAACAGATTAAATGCCATGGCAACCAAATTCCATCCAGATACCCACCAAGGACTGGGGAGAACAATGTCTCACTTGGAGATTAGTGCTGGGGGGAGAGGGAGGCAGAGAGGAGCCAAGGGGGCTTCCTAAGAATTTGAGACATCAAAGTTTCTTCACCTGCCTTGCTGGAAACTCATGCTTTGGTTCTGCCGGGCACCATGTTGCAAGGTGGGTGTACTGAATGGTGTCCTATCCAGACCTCACAAGTCTCTGCAACGCAGGGGGTACAGCTGGGATATTCAATTCCTTTCCAGATGTTTCTCCACCTCCTGCCTTCAGCCATCACTGTGCAGTGGGGTGCTTCCCCTGGGCCCTGAGTAGGGTGCTGTACCTTCTCATGTGTATAACACAGTGCCACCCAGCTTCTTTGGCAATGTCCTGATGGCCCTGTGTTCCCTTTCAACGCTAGTGAATCGGGAGACGCCTGCAAGACTGGGCAGATGGAGGGACAAGTCTGCCCAGCCTTCTCTGCTGACCCCCACGTCTGAGGAAGCTATAGGAAGCCTCAACATTAGAAACAAGAAATGTGTCAGCCACAAGTCGCAGGGGGGTTAGGTGGCTGTCCTGACCCAGGCTCTGTCTGAAGGTCACCTCTGCGCTTTCCTACCCCCCTGCCTAGGACAGCACAGTTCTCCCGACAGCACGGCCTGCTCACCCAGGGATCAACACAAGGCCCCAGGAAGACTTACAACCAGGAATGACCCAGGGCAAGTGCTGTGTGGATGCTGGCCATCACCCAGGTGGCCAGACTCTAGTCAGGACTACCCATGGAGCCCTCAGACCATCCACTCTTGATAAATCCCTCTTGTAAGCCCCAAGACACTCGGGCCACACAGGGGAGGCCATGTGTGAGCAGCGGCTCTAGCATCAACCTCCAGGCCAAACCTCGGCCCTCACGAGGCAGTCACGTGCGCGAATGCCCAAGGGAAACCCAGGCAGCTAAAGCCAGTGGGGCCAAGAGCCATGTAGAGATGAAGGGCAGAGGTGAAGGGAGCTGCCTGCTCCCAGCAGCAGACCAGCAGGGCCCAGGGGCCTGGAGGACATTGGCGCTGGGCTGGGACACTGCTGAGACCACAAAGATGCCTAGAGACTTGACTGACAGGTGACACAGCTGCAATTCCCACCTTCCTGGGTTCTTTTTTTTTCTTAGTCATGAACCTAGTCCCCGCTCCCCCCTCCACCACCCCATTATCTAATGATTTCAGTCTTTTTGTAGGATCGAACTTGCACCTTTAGAAAGTGCTAAGTTAGCCCAAAGAGGCATCCATGCACCTACAGGACTGCGCAGCTGCATTTATGCATCTATACAACACAGGGGCTCTACTGATGGCTTTCACCCAAACTCTAGTTCATGCCAGAGTCCTCACAGAGTTAATTTCATAACTCAGATTTTTCACATAATCATAGATTGCGGACATTCAGTTTTTAAATTAGCTCGGGAAGTACAGGTAATCCCAATTCTTGCTTTTTCTCTCTCCCCTCTCTCACTCCTCTCTCCGCCTCCCCATACTGTTGCTCAGTATTAAACTCACATTTGGGGCCTCACGTATGGCAAACTAGCCTTCCACACCACCGGCTGTCCAAATAGCAAATCTTTGGCCACAGAAATCGGCCATGCTAATGATGATTAGTAAAAGTGAATGGCTCAGTAGAGGAAGAACTTCAAAACGTATCAGCCAATTAAGAAAAATCAAATAGCCCTGGGAAGGCCCTTGGCCTGCACTTGAACAAAAATTAATCCAAGGAAAGTGAAACCCATCCTGTCCCAGTGTGGGCCCTGGGGAGAGGGGGAGGGGAAGGAAGAAGGCAAAATAGTGCATGCATGAGCATGGAGATGGAGCAGGCTGGGGAAAGGGATGACAGAGTGTCCGCGAAGCCACCATGCCTTAAGGAGCCAGGCCCAGGGGTAGGAAGAGGTTGTAGACGAGACATCATTAGAAGTATGATTGGGGCCCTGTTAAAGGGAGAGAGGTACAAACCAAAGTTCCAAGGCCGGCGGAGAAGACATGAGATTGAACCTCGGGACCCGCAGTAAGGGCTCCTTAATCATTATGAATAATTCTACAAGCCACAGAAGGTACCACAAGATCACATCTGCATGAGAGGTGAGAGCAGGTGACAGAGGACCCAGAACTGCCCCCTTGTTAGTGTCTCCAGCTCCATGTCCCCAGGCCTCACCCCTACACCAACAGCCCAGGCGGGCCACTTGCTCCCCACAGAACCTTCTAGAACTGCAGAACTAGCAAGCTATGCCTCGAGTCTGGCCTTCCCTACTATTTTTATTTAAAAAGACTTGCTGTTTCTTTTCTTCCACGGGTGTTTGGAAAGGAGTGGTTCCTATGTTTTAAAATCACATGTTCAGTATGCCAGCTAGACAGATTTGCTTAAACGACTGTAAATACATTCTTTTTAATGGTCATTTGCAGCCCAGCTAACACCATGGCGGCTTAGCTGGGGAAAAACAACCTGCTAGAACTACGTTCATTTTGATCACAATCAACTCCTGACATGCTAATATTAGCAGTCATTTTCACGGGTGTGTGAGTTGGGGGTGAGGGTAGTGTGGGGGCCTCCAGCTCTGAGTCAGAGCTTCCCTACCCAGCCCTAAGATCTGGAAAGTAACCAACACCCCACTAGGGAGCAGAAGCAGTGAGGGGCCTGGAGAGGATCAGGAGAGAGCTGGGCCCTGGTTGTGGCCCCACCAGCAACTACAGTCTTACAACATGCCAGGGCTCAGAATCATAACTGCATGTGCACAACAGGTCCTTTGCTCTCTGGGAAAGTGTTACAAGCCACTCTTGTCCTCACTCACCTGAGCATCTGAGCCTCTTGTGCCCCTAGGCCGGTCCCTGGCTGCTGGCCTGGAGATCCTGGGCCTTCCAGGACCGCTCACCGTGGTAGTGATTTTCCACTGGTTTCAGCAAACTAATCTTCCTTTCTTACGACTCCTTTGATTTATAATTTTTTAAATTGAATTTCTGAGAGGCTCTGATTAAACCATTGTCTAGAGAGGGGAAGAGGGAAGACTGACAGGGAAGAGTTCCTGACCTGGGTTCTTGGTAGCTGAGGAGGAGCTTGAAAGCTCTGTTAGGGTCAGTGGTTGAAGTCCCCCCGCAATTGGGAGATGAGGGGACTGGCACCCCTAGGAAACTTCCCCAAGAGACCTGAGAGCCCCAAACTGGAAATCAAGCTGCAGTCTGATACTTTTCAGAGTGTCCATGAATGCAGATGGAGACACAGGCACAGCACAGCCCTGCTCTGTATTGGCTTCCTGTCCACCATCTCCCAGAACCAGCATCCTTGAGCTGCTATGTTGGGGTGCTTCAAGTGTGCACTGGACCTGGCCATGAAACAACCAGATTAAACTGTATTGACTTGGTGGTGATGGATTTGAACTCAGGGCTTTACCCTTGCTCGAGGGCCTTCTATGTGACCTACTTGAGATGGTGGGGCCCCAGGAATGAGGAGACATCCCAGTTCCCCTCCCTGGCCCCAAAGATGTCCAAGCAGCCCCACGACCTCCCCTCCCACCGTCCCGATCCTCTCCGCCTCTCTTTCCATGGCAGTAAAATAAAATGAGCTGTCTAAGTTACCCCGGGATAGAGCGTTCCGCTTAACTCCCTTTCCTTTCTCCCTTTTTCTGCTTTTTCCAGGGCGAGGCTGGACAAGCTTATCAAACGCAGGCAAAGGACATCTTAGCTCTGATCCTTCGGAGAAATCCATTTGGCGCTCTTAACATTTCCTTCGGCCGATTGAATTTCAGACCCGTATTTATGGGGCTGCCTCTGCCCTTAACGCGCATGGCCTAAATCCCATTACAGCATCCACTTTAGCGTACTTGGGGTTTTCTAAGCTGGGGCTTTATCTAAGCGGGCAGCCCTGGAATGACCCTGCTTGGGCTCAGAATCTCTGCCTCTGTCACCACCACGGCCACGAGGTGTTATTTGGGGCATAGTCCTGAGCCAGGCCTGTCCTCTCAACCCCCACAGGGACATAACAGCTCCTCACCTTCTGGGGTACCTTCCGGGAACCACAAGGCCCTGCTCCCCCTTCTCACAACACCTGCAGCGCAAACGCTTCCCTGTAGAGGCCTGTGACCAGGGGAGTTACGTTCTACGTCATTTCAGAAATTATAAAAATCACAAAGGAAAACGAGCTACCAAAGTACAGCAAACATCAAGGCCTGGCTAAGTGGCCTTGTTCATCATAATCCACTCCATTTAACTCTCGGGGAATCATGTTTGTTTGTTTGTTTGTTTTTAAAAAGCAGCATCAGCCACCAGCTTCCAACGCATGATATTTATGCAAATAAAAGTGACCTTGATTGACACACAGTAGGTACTCTGTGCTGTTGGCCATGTTTTCCCATCCCAGCACTTAGTGAGTATGCAGTGAGGTTGGCCCTGCATTTGAAGACACAGCTCTGTCCTTCCTACCAGCTGGCTCTTGTTGGGGCTGGAGGGGCCATCTGCCCATCCAGAGCAGACAGGCACTGTGCCTCTGCCAGGCTCACAATATCCAACCCAACGCACGCGCACGCGCGCGCACACACACACACGCATACACACATACACACACAGCACAGGCATCGGGGCCATTTCCAGCCTCCTGGGATCTGTCCCAGAGACGCCCTGAAGCTCAACAATCACTGGCTTAGCACAAAAATAGACTCCAAAGCACACTGTAAGGAGAATGACTGTCAACGGGCTTGACTCCCAGCTCTAGGTATACCACCAAAGCAGTGCCACCTGACCTTCGAGAATCTTCTTTTTCCAAGCCTCCCACTTTACGAACTAGGGTTCCAGTGCCAAGTCACTTTCTTCTACTCCATAAGCAGGTTTGGTTTTTTTTTTTTTTTTTTTTTAAAAAAACCAGCAACAGCAGCTGCTGTAAACCAAGAAGTGAATGTGAGGCCTGTCCAGCTATTTCGGGCACTGTCCCCGTCTGCAGGCGGCTGTGGCTTTGGTTACATCTAAGTTTGGCCTCTGAGCTTGGGGATCTAAATGGTGCTGGAAGAAATCTCCAGAGCCTTCACGGATTCCCATCCCAGCCAGGTTTGGCTAAAATCCCATGATGTACAGGGTCCAGAGGAGGGCAAGTTCAAGGGACCATGTGCTAAAAACCTGCCACTTCTCCCTGGGGCTGAGACTGCTGGAGGCTTTTTCTCTCTGCCCCCTTATCAAGGAGCAATGAGATAGACAGACAGCCTGACTCCCTTGACATCCAATAGAGAAGAGAGGCTCAAGAGAGGTGGGGTGATGGGGCCGAGGGTCACCGAGGAAGAGGAGGTGGAGGGGGTGCCTGAGCTGGGCTGTTGGACTACAGGATCTCACAGCCACTGCACCGCCATGCCACCGTGACCTTTGCATGTTTGGGGGGTTTTCTTTTGTCTAGACAGCTTTGGTCCTGGGCTCCTAAACTCAAAGCCCTGGGCTCAGTACCTAGCAGGGCCACAAGGTGGGTCTGCGGTTCACTTGATGAGATCTGATCTTGTATTCAAAGCTACTTGCGTTCACCTTCAGCGCCTAAGCCTTAGGTGAGGAATCAGGTCCATTTCTATAAAAATGGAACGCGGAGACTGACCCTGGGGGATTTCCTGGCAGGAGGGATAAGTGACCTAAAACAGAGGGAAATACTTTGGATGTCCAGAGCACTAAGACGTGGCCTCCATTCACTGACTAAATGGCACATGCCCAAGAACCAGGTGACAGTTCAGAAATCGGATTGAAAGCCCCCCGGCTCGCCCTTTCCTTTTGGGAAGAGGAGCCTTCTGTTACGATCAGGAAGGAGCAGAGCGAGGGAGGGCTGGGCTTCCTGACACCCAGACCTAAAGATTATGTGTGAGGCCAAGGAAGCAACAATAGCCCAGCCCAGCCTCCCGCATGCGCCTCACCCATGTAAATGACCTACGGCATCTTCTTTACTAAGCTTTGCAAACGCCTTAAGGGGCTGGGTGTATAGCTCAGTTCTCGTTTCACAGACAGGCAGACAGAGAGGATGCCAGCCCTGAGTTCCGGCCTCCTTTCGGGGAGCTCTCGGTTCTCATGCTTGGGACATCCTGCACAAAGATGGTACCACAGGATGGTACCAGTGGGAAGACGAAGGGGAGGCTGAAATGACATGCTCTGTGTATGCACGTACGACCTCACCGCACAGAAGCATGTGGACGGATAGGGAAACAGGAGTGGGCGATGGATCTGTTGTCGTGAGACACAGAGAAGCCACACTTTGAGAGGTCTAACTGGGAGACTTTATTGGAAAGCCAGCAACTGCAGGAAGACTCCTGTCTCCAAAACCTGCAGCCTCTCGAATATAATTAAAACTGAGCCGTGAAAGCAAGGGAGAAAGAAAGAGCAGAAAAACAATACCAACATACCTGATTAATGCCAATGGAGGGCTGACGTGCAACACCACGGTGACAGAGGAGCCAAGGGAACATGGTGGCATGGGCCTGAATAGGGTCCTGGTCAGGGGCCAAGGGTCACAGGGAGCTTGAGAGGTCATGACCCAAGACTGGCAGATCCATTAACCTATTGTCCGTGTCCCTGTCTCAGCCTCTAGTTCAGGCATGCCCTTCACCTGGGAGGTGGGACGTCCATGCTTCCACCACGAAGACAAGATGGCGCCAGTTAAACCTAGTTCCCTATCATCCACCACGCAGCCAAGATGGCGCCAGATGAACCCGGTATCCTTATGTCAGATTAGAATGCCCTGTATGTGCACAAGTGGAAATGTCACAGTGAATCCCCCCTCCCCTTTGTACACCTAACGCTGGCCTGGATGTTAGCATCTCCCTGAACCTTTCCAACTCCATAGGGTCACCATGAGGAGGAGAGACCAAGTGGCCTTCACTCCACCAGACAATCTCCGCAGAGGAAGGAGGGAGGGAGGAGGGGAGGGAAATAGCCAGCCCGACGCGGAGGACACTGAGCCCCTCAGCCCGTGGAAAGCTAGGCAGGGAGCTGGGCCATGCCCCCTCCTGGTGTAGCCTGCAGGTGAACCCACAGCTCTGGCTACCAGCTTGAATGAGGGAAGGAGGTGTAATTTTCTTATCTCATCTGATTCAAGTAACAAGTGTTGTGTTCAAGGAGTTAAAAAAAAAAAGTGATAAGGCAAAGTTCCCAGGAACACCTTCCTGCACACACACACACACACACACACACACACACACACACACACACACGGGTAAGCTGTTAAGATGTGGGGGAATGCCCTTCCACACATGTGGTGAGTCAGCTGACTAGGGGAGCAATGCCTAGCTCTTCTCCTTCCCTTCATGGGCCTGAGTTCCAATTCCACTTCTGCCCCTGTGTGCCAAGAGACACTGAAGTGCAAGCACTGCTTCCTGTCCACTCAAGCAAGGGTAGATGCATGTGCATTTCCCAATGGGTGTATGTACGCCGGCTGAGTCATGCGGACTCCTCCCTGAGTAACAGCTCCCTGGTTCCACTCTGAGTGATGGGGCCTCGGGCCATGATCTTCCTACCTCCTCTTCCTCAGTAGCTGGGATTAAAGATGTGTGCTACTATGCCAGGGCCCCTTCCATTCTTATCTGCAGCGAGGACTTACAACAGTGCCAGACGTAGCGTGAGCAAATGTGAGAGGTTTCTCTGAACTTATTATCATCTATTGCTCTCATCATAAGGAGTTTACATAAAGTTTCAAAGGGGAAATTCATTTGGTTTAGTTCAAGCAAATTGTTCTTTAAAAATAATAAATAAAATAACCTAGCTGGGTGCCCGTGGCTCACACCTATAATCCTAGCTACTTAAGAGGCTGAGATCCAGCAGACCAACCTTCCAAGCCAGCCCAGGCAGAAGTTCACAAGAGTTCTTCGCCAAGATAACCAGCAGAAGCCAAGCTGGAGGCATTGCTCAGGTGATAAGCAAGCCAAACAAGTACAAGTTCCTGAGTTCAAATTCTGATACCCCCCAAAAGATGATCTCTTGAATTAGTTGATTCAGAGATGGTGCTGAAATGATCAAAGATCTTGGTTTAAAAAAATACAAATTTCTGTTTCTTTTAAACCTGAAAGACTTGTCAAACAACTAGGGTTACCATCCACTCCCAGCAGGATCTATCTTTCATTCAGCACATTCCTCTCCAGTCCCTAAGACCCCAGAGCTCAGGCTGTAACATAAACTTACCTACCCTAACCTACCCTAGCCTCAGGCCCTTTGCATTTTTCACCTGGTCTTTAAGTCCTTTACACCTGGCTTTCATTTAGAATGTAGTTGCTTTTTTCTTAGACTTTTTTTTTTAATATCAAGAACTCTAAGTAGCTATGGCAAGAATAGATAATGAATAAGATTAAGTCTTCCCTCAGGAAATTCTCAGCCTCAGTAAGTGCCAGATAATGGCTGGGGATAAAGATAGGATCACAGCCAAAGGCAGATAGAGAGCCAGCTCTCTGCAGCAATCTTCCATGAAGGATCCAAACAGAAGCTGAGAGGCTCTCGTGTCAAAAGAGTTAAAGCTAGTCCCTATCCCTCCCCACCTCCCCACGCCCTTGCTGGTTAATTCTGCACTGCTGGCCACTAGTTGTTTGGTCACTAAGGACAAACACACGGGTGTGTCTGGGAGGCGCTTCTCACTGAGATTAACACCAAGTGTTAGTAACTATTACTAACCACGACCTGGCTAATGTGAGTGGGTTCTCTCCCATCAGAGGAAGGCTCATAGAATAAAACAGCTGCCCTCCCTCCCTCCGTCCTTTCTTCTCTCTCCTCCCATTGGGGCAGCACAGGCTCCCTAATAATGGAGCCTGTATAGACCAGCAGCCAGGCATACTGGTGCTGCCTGGGTCTCCAGGCTGCTGTTTGCAGACTGGAACTACACAGTTGCTCTCTTGGGTCTACGTTGCTCCTGAGAAATGGGGGTAGGGGGATTCCGTGATCCTGGGAGCAAATACCTCACAATGACGCATGCACAGCCCACTGCTGTCAGAATGATGTGGAGCACTCACGCTCCAGCACCAGCAGGCCTGAGTCTCAGGAGCATGTGTGGCCCCATCACTCCCTGCGAGTGCCCACCTGAGCTAAGGGGCCTCAACTACCTGTGGTTTGCCAGCTGTGCCAGGCTGATGGGCCTGGAGGCCCCCACCCTGGCTCTTCAGGCAGCCTTGAGAAAGGGAGGCAGGAGCGGCCTCAGGAAATGCTGGGAACATCAAACCACGTAATCCCATCAGCCCCTGCACACAGCCCCCCCCATCTCCTGTCAGACCCAGCTCTTCTCTCCATGGGTCCCCCACGGAAACCAGCAGCTCTGCGGGTTCACCTCACCTACGCTGACATCAGCAAGATGGAAGACTTCTACTCTTCTTCCTGTGTTTCACTTGCAGATGTTTCCTGGTGGCCTGTGTGCCTTTATCAGTGGAGATAATACAAGGCTTGGGTCCATTCTGCAGTCTTCTCCAGGAAGGGCCTGGCTCTGGGGGGGCCTTGCAGCTCCCATGTGACCTAAGGGGGGAGGGGGAGAGGTGCCCTACGTTCTTACAAAGCTGGTCTATGATGACCATGGCTCGACATTACACAGCTAATGCTTGATTAATTATTAGAACAGTAGAAAAAGCTGGAGATGCTGTCATTCTCACTGCTATTGTCTTATAATGTCCATAATGTCACTGTATTGGTATAGTCTTTAATCACATCGGCATATTTTATAGTATTTTTACTACTTATTGAGTCTGTTACATTCTGGATGATAGAAGGGCTGTATCCTTTATCTGAAACGCTTGGGATTTGAAATATTTCAGATTTGGTTTTTCTTTTTTCTTCTTCTTCTTCTTCTTCTTCTTCTTCTTCTTCTTCTTCTTCTTCTTCTTCTTCTTCTTCTTCTTCTTCTTCAGGATTTGGAATATTTGAATAGAGACAATGAGCTAGCCATGTCTCAGAACAAAATACCTTGCTGGCTCACACAGCTTATACATCCAGCCTGAAGGTCACTGTGTATGATGTTTTAAATCATTTTGCCCATGAAACAAAGCGGACCATTTCCCTGTTTAAAACACCTGATATTTCCCCATGGAACTCCAATAGGACCCCAAGTCTGAACCTCAGGGTAGAGCTGCGGCTGAAGAGCCTGTTGAGCTCTCGACTCAACCAACACCCTCTTTCCATGTGCCCGGGGCACCTCAAGTGTCTGTCAGTTCCTTGAACCCCAGCCTCCTCCAGAGACAGGCTGAGTGTCTCCCTCCAGGCCCTGTAGCCCCATCTTCCTATTATACTCCCAGGTAAAGGTAGGAAGGGAAAGCCAGGCCCATCCTTCCAAGACTCTCTCACAAGAGCTTTCCACACCTGGGCACAGCCTAGATCCTGGCCTGGCCCCCTCCTCAGCCAGGAACTCTGGACCCATCCCTGGGCCTTCATTTGCATCTTAGAGCCCTCCCACCTTGGAATCTTCTTTCCTACATCATCTCTGCCCGCTTGCTTGCTATGGGAATTTGTTTTGCAGGGTTAGGGCAAGCACCCCCAGGCAAGGGGTGGAAGAAGGAATGGCTATCACAATTTAGCCCAGGGGACATGAATTCCTGAAGAAGAGCTCCTAGCAGCTCCCAGCTGCTCAGCACTGGGCCTGGGCCTAGAGTCCAGGTCTGTCCACCAATGAGGGTGGGCTCTGGGTAAGCCATCTCCAAGGCTCCCTCTGCCCCTGCCCCTCCCGTCGCCCTGCCTCCCTCGTGGGACTGTGGAGTGGCAGGATGGGTGCCACCTGTGGCTGCACTTCCAGCGTGTATGGGCCTAGGCCTCTGTGTTTTAATATAAACCTATGTCACGTCCTCACAGCCCCGTGCAGCAGGTCCTGTGCTGATGGCAGAACGGCGATGCCACTGGTCCCACACCACACAGGAGCCAGTGAATGCAGGACTGATGCTTGCCTTGGCTCCCACCACTCAGCCAGACACCCTTCTAGAAGGGCAGTGAGCCGGGAAAATGGCAGGCCATCGTGATCAGAAATCACAGACGTCTCTAATGCCTCCTCCTCTCAGTCCTGCAGTCACTCAAGCAAGACGCAGATGTGGAAGAGCCAAGCCCTGAGCACCCCCACTCAGCATGAAGACGCGCCCCCCCACCCCGCTTCTGCATGCAGAATGGCCCATGCCAGCCACAGCAGAACCAAACCCCACTCCACCTCCCCGCTCTCTCCAGCCTGGACAGCCAAAACCAAGCCGGAGCCCAGGAGCTGTAGTTAAAGCACCCAGAGGCCCTGGCAGGAGAGGTGGCGGGGCCAGGGGAGCCTGTAGCTTCGACTCTCGAAATGGCTCTCACACCTCAGTTAGTGGCATTCAATTATTCAGGACCTCGCCTCTCCACAAGCTCGGATTGTCACTGCAAGATGATTTCTGGATGCCACCCAACTGCCTGCTGGAGGCTGCCAGGTGGCCTGTGGTTCATTTCCTCCCTCACCAAAACTCCCCAAGCCCACTGACCGCTGGCCAGCCCCACCCTGGGGTGAGAAGCACGATTTCTCCCGAGGGGAGAAATTGAGGGGAGTGGGTGACTCACCCGGCCCAAGGTCCCTCCCACTCCAGTGCAATCCAAGTAGAAAGTAAAGAACAGCGATCCAGACCCTGTGCCAGGCTGGGGCGGACCCCTGCTGGGTTCTGTAAAAATCACTGCCTGAGAGGAGCCAGACATGCTGTCATTCTGCCGAATTCACGGTCAGTTCTGGAAACTGGCGAAGAGGCTCCGAGTTTAAGACTACCACTGGCAGAATCTTCCTCAGAAACACTCGAGCCTGTGCCAAGAATGAGGGAAAGAGGAGAGACGTGTTTCCCCCGTGCCCTGAGAACCAGGTCTGCGGCTTAAACAAGCAAGAAGACCCTCTGTGTGAACCACTCCCCACTGCCGAAAACTCACAGCCTGCATCTGTAAGGACTAATAAGGAGGCAGTAAATGACACATGACACATCCCAAAGCCCTGCCATCCCAGTTTTGTGGGAGGCTGAGAATGAGAGGCTTGGAATTCCGGGCCAGCTGGGGGAGAAAAGTCTATGAGGTTCTGTCTCTACCGGGGGATACCGGACACAGCACCTCACGCCTATAACCCCAGCCATGATGGAGAGTCTCAAGTAAATAGGTTGTAGCCCAGGCACTTTGGGTAGGATGCAAGAACAACCTATGAAAAACTGAGCTGGAGGCGTCGTAAGTACAAGGTCCCAAGTTCAAATCCCAGTATCATAAAGGGGCGGGGGGGGGGGGGGAGGAGATGAGGTTAATTATCCTCCTTCCTGTTAACGTGATGGCTGTGTTAGCTGCAGTGAGGCTATGTGAGTGTCCGAAGGCCACCGTGACTGAGCTTGGGAATAGGATTAGAAGCAGGAGGGGAGGAAGAGGCAGAGTTCACCAGGCAGCACCTCCATGGTAGTCCCTGTGGGCTGAAGACCCTCACCACAGTGCTGGCTCCCACTCAGCCTGCTGGGGTGGGGGTGCTGGAGACTGCAACTCCACACACACACACACAGGAGGCCCTGTGTACCTGGACCTGGGTCACCTAGAGCCAGCCAATCCTGAGCCCCACCTCATGTGCATGGTATGGTACGGTATGGAGGAGCCTGGGCCCGGGGCCAGGAGGGGTGAGTAGGCAGATCTGTCCCCTTGTTGGCTCCGTGGACCTGGGTGGGGCTACTTCCCCTCTCTGAACCCCACTTCCTCTACCCAGAAGCCCAGCTCCCACAATGCTCACATCACAGGACGCTTCGCATCAAACATTTGGCTGCGGTCAGGGTAACCATGGTGCCTGCTGCTGTTACTACTGTTTGCCATCTGCCCCAGCACCCCGCCTCTGAGTGGGTACTAACTGGGCAGGAAGAATTCAAAGACAGCCTTGTGATGAGTGGCTGGAGACAGATGAGAAAGCCTCCCTCCCAGCCATGTTCTACGGGGTCTGCTCTGAACTCAGGGCCACCTACTTGCTAGACAGAAGCTTCACCGCTTGAGCCATGCCTCCAACCCTCTTTTCTGTAATTTTAGTTCTTTCCCCTCATATTTACACAGTGAGTTTGTAGAGAAGGGTTTCGTGTTAACATGTTAACAGAGGATCTTAATCAGATGCGCCCCCTCCATCACTCTCTCTCCTCTCTCTCCTCCCTCCCAAAGCAACCTCCATGGCCTCACGGTTCCATTTCTACAGAGGGGCCCCCCGGGCCACCCCACTCCCCATTGGTAGCTTGGACAAAACCCGCTCATTCGCTTTATTTAGTGAGTGCTGTTGTTCAGAGGCTGCACGGTGACATTCCACACACACACACACACACACACACACACGTGTACAGCACGTTACTTGCATGGAACTCCTCGCATATATCGCCTTTGCTTGATTTTGTTTGTATGTATGTGTCTGTGTTTGTGTCAGTACTGGAGCTTGAACTGAGGGCCTGAGCCCTGTCCCTGGGCTTTCTTGCTGCTGCTGCTCTGTGACTTGAGCCACAGCTCTCCTTCTGGCTTTCTGGTGGTTAATTAGAGATGAGAGTCTCAAGGACTTTCCTGCCTGGGCTGGCTTTGAACTGTGATTCCCTTAGATCTCAGCCTCCTGAGTAGCTAGGGTTACAGACCTGAGTCACTAGCGCCCAGATGGAATCATTCCTGTTTAATTGGGAAAGCGGAGGGGCTTCTAAAACAGGCTATCAATTTGCCTTTGGGCATCACTTTAGCCTTGTCTGTCACATTTCCCTACGAGGAATTCGTAGGCTCTCAAATCACTCTATACATAATATAAAATGCCAAATCTGATCTCTTCTTTGCTGCAAGACTTATTTAACAAAGGTTTTGTGGGTTAAAATTGTTTTGTGGCTGCCTTTTAGAAGCTACTTTTTTTTTTTTTTTTGCCTGAGCACTGTCCTTGGACTTTCTCAAGGCTAGAGCTCTACCACTTGAGCCTCAGCACCACTTCCGGCTTTTTTCTATGCATGTGGCACCAAGGAATCAAACCCGGGTCTTTGTGCATGCTAGGCAAGCACTTTAACCACTAGGCCAAACTCCCAGCCCCTAGAAGCTAAATTTTAAAGTCTTATTTTTGTGTGGCAGTGCTGGGGCTTAAACTCAGAATCTCAAGCTGACCAGCGGGCACTCCAACCACCTGAGTCACTGGCCTGCAGCCCTTGTCTTACTGATTCACAAAAACCAAAACCCAAGCAGCAGGACTCGAGGTCTATACCCAGGAACGCCCCAGCCTGGGACCCTCCTCACCAAAAAGTGGCAGCTATGATGCCCTCCTTTGAGAGCTAGAACTGACACAGCTCAATACACCAGGACTGACTTGGGATGTTTCGGGGCCCCCACTCTTTCTTGCTGGAAGTATAAATTCCATCATGAAGAAACACCAGGATGGCAGTGAGCCATCCCTTCTGGTGACACGCCTCAAGTCTGATGCGAGCATGAGGCAGGACCAGAAGACCCAGTCCCGAGACGGCCAGGACCTTAGCCTAGCACCAGCTGGCTAGCAGGCGGGGCTGTGGGGACACAAAAAGAACATGAGGTCATTCCAGCATGCAAGGCCAAGCAGACCTAAAAGCCAGGGCCAGTGGGGGGAGGGGCGGTTCTAGGGAATCCTGGTGTCCTTCTGCCAAGCCCACAGTCACTGCGCCCACAGAAGTGGGCTAGCAAGTGACAAATGCCCAGGGTTCAAAAACCCAGGTGGCCCCAGAAGCCGTGAAAACACTACTGACAAGGCACAGAGACATACACGGGTCCCCCAGGAGAGGCTGTGACGCCATGGCCACACACGTGTGCAGTCCCCCAGGGGACGCATCAGATAACAGGAATTGACACGTGCCACTCTAGGCCAGAAATCTCACGGGGGTGTGTGCGGAGGGGGGCGCACAGGGTTAGGTCCATCTGCTTTCCAGCCAAGAGCACGGGGGCAGCCAGAGACAGGCAGAAGTCAATCAGAGCGGAAAGCAACATGAACCAAAAAAGAAAAACAAAAAAAGCCCAATTCTCCCAGAGCTGTTTTGCTGGCTAAAGCTAAGAACCCTCTGGAAACTATGTCTCTCTCTGCTGTGAGAAATTCAGCTGTGGCCTCATTCCCAAAGCAACGAAAGCAGTTCCCAACTCCCTGGCAGGAACCAGAGGGCCAGCCCTTCAGTACACCCCAGCCCTGGGCTGGCCCAGCGGAGTTCCAGAGATCCTGGCAAGCATTCCCAGGCTCCTCTCCCTGGTAGGAAGAACTCCATGTTCCAGTTCCATCATCACGCTAAAGAGCTCCAAAGCAAATACAAAAACAAAAGCTAACGAAGGGCCGGGGGGTGTGGTTCAAGTGGTAGAGCGCTGGCCCAGCCACATATGCCCAGCGGAACTCCCCTCACACGCTCAGTGCACAGAAGGTCACCAAGCAATCCATAGCAGTGGGGACGGAGGGTGTGAGGATGCCAGGAAATACTAGGCCTACCGGGGCAGCCATCTTCTTTAAAAAGAACCACAGAGTCCATATTTCCAGTCCCCTGAGTCATACACTCAACTTGCAAGTAGCCAATGCCCAGTGTTCAGGAGCACATGGCACTGTATGCCAATAAAACTTTATTTGGAGGCACATGTGGGTAGTCCATATAATTTTCACACATCATGAAATGGGATTCTTTTATGTTTGTATTTTTATTTATTTATTTTGCCAGTCCTGGCGACTGAACTCAGGGCCTGGGCACTGTCCTTGGGCTTTCTCAAGGCTAGAGCCTTACCACTTGAGCCACAGCACCACTTCTGTTTTTTTTTTCTATGTATGTGGTACCAGGGAATTGAACCCGGGTTTTCGTGCATGCTAGGCAAGCATTCTACCACTAGGCTAAACTTCCGGCCCTTATTTTTTCTTTCCTGGTCCTGGGACTTGCTTGAACTCAGGGCCTGGGCATTGTCCCTGAGCTTCTTTTGCTCAAGGTTAGTACTCTTACCACTTGAGCCACAACTCCACTCCCAGATTTTGGTAGTTTACTGGAGGTAAGGGCCTCACAGATCTTTCTGTCCTGGCTGGCTTTGAATCACGATCTTCAGATCTCAGCTTCCTGATTAACTAGGTTTAGAGGCACCCTGGCTTTCTTTCCTCCCTCGCCCCAACCATTTACAATTTTTTTTTTGGTAGGTCATGGGGCTTGAACTCAGCTTGGGTGTTGTCCCTGAGCTCTTTTTGGCTCAAGGGTTACACCCTACCCTTAAGCCAAGCCACATTTCCCGTTTTCTAGGGGCTAATTGGAGATAAGAGTCTCAGGTCCTTTTGTGCCCAGGCTGGCTTTTGAACCTTGACCCTCAGATCTCAGCCTCCTGAGTAGCTAGGATTACAGGCCTGAGTTACCACACCCAGCTCCCTTTCCCTTCTTAGCTTACAGGCCAGGTGAAAACAGACAGGCTGTAGGCTAGATTTGGCCTTCAGGCTGTAAAGCAAAGGTGAGTTCAGACCTCAGACCATATGACTTGGTTTCTACACTAGGCCCAGGGAAGCAGTGGTGTCAGAGGTCCCCTCGGAGTCCCAGCGGGGATTGAGGGACTGAGATGACTATCCCCACAGGGGTAGACTGCTGAGGCTCTAGGCTGGTTCTGATTCATCAGGCCTAAGCACATTGGTGAGCTGTGGTCATCATTTCCACACGTTTCCATCTATAAGTGCTACTTCAGAAGGAAGTGGAGAACGTGGCTCAAATGGTAGAGCACCTGCCCAGAGATTAGCAGACCTTGAGTTCAAACCCTAGTATTCCATGAAAGAAAGGGAAAACAAAGGTTTCAATTCCTCCCTTCCATCTATTGTGTTTACTTCTAAGGGGCAGCACTCGGTGCCACTCTGTGAGCAGCTGCCTCCAAACCGTGGGACATCATGAAGGAAAAGGCCAGCCTTCTTTCCAGGTGATTTCCAGAGAGTGCGCATTTAATTATTCCTCTCCATCAGCAGTTGAGCCTCACTGAAATCCCTGCTCATAATTATGAGCTGTAGTTATTATTTTAACACAAATCAACACCTTATGAAAATATTACACCCCGGATGCTACCTCTCCACCGCTGGGACTAGGGGTGGAAGGCGGTTGCCACACATACTCTCTCCCCAACTGTGGCTTCTTGGGGTGCAGGGTGGTGGAAAGTCTGGGGCCAGAAGCCCTCCACATCTAGACCGCTGACTTCGCACATGGCCCAAACCCCCAGCACTTCACAACCCAATTGATTCTGGACATTAGCATCAGTGGTTCCATCTACACACTGGGCCACCTCCTTCCTGTGCAGCCAGGACAGTCAGGCTGTAGAGTGGCTCAGAGGAAGTCCTGCGTTAAAACGTCCTGTGTGGCGCAGATTTTTGACATATACCCTCCTGGAATTTTGTTATGGAAAGTCCAACCTTACTAGTTTGTCACTTTGGGCAAAGTCCTCTCTCTCTCTCTCTCTCTCTCTCTCTCTCTCTCTCTCTCTCTCTCTCTCTCTCTCTCTCTCTCTCTCTCTCTCTATGCCTCCGTGGCCTCATCTGTAATCAGGAAGGACTCGGGCATGGCTGTGAATGGTTTGGCGTGATCCTCTGCCATGGACTGTCTAACACACAAGGTCTCGGGTGCAGGACGACAGCTCACGGATAAACAGTGATTGCTGCCGTGTCATTCTGAGGGCTGCGGCAAATTCAAATTCCCAGCGGTGCTACACATCTGGCTCTGAGTTAATGGCGCTGCTGGGAGGGGGTGGGGCTTAGGGGGGAGGAAGTGAGGTTGGTGGGGACGTGGACCTGAGGGGACACTGGGACCCAGCCACTTCCTCCCCCATATCATTATTTAGCTGCCTGACTACCATGGTGGGGGCAATATTCCTCCACCGTGTGCTCCTTTTGTGCCCCCGTTTCACCCCACACCTGGAAAGAAGACCCAACGACCACAGACTCAAACCCATGACCCATGAACCAGAACCAACCTTTCCCCTTTCCTCTCAGGCAATGAAACACTGACTCATACAAAGCCAACAGTAGCCATCCACGGAACAAAAACGTAAGCAAAGTAGCTACGTGCAGGGCCTCATGCCTGTCATCGCAGCTAATCAGGAGGCAGAGGCCAGGAGAATCATGGGTCAAGGCCAGCCGGAGCAAAAAAAAAAGGGGGCTGGAGGCAAGGCTCAAGTGGTAGAGCACCTAGCAAGAAAGCAACAAGTCCTGACTTCAGACCCCAGGACTGCCAGTCGTCATCGTCGTCGTCATCATCATCATCAGACTGTTGAGCCCAGGACACACTGGAAGGTGGAGTTCCCACATCAAAGAAGCGGCCATACCCCTTCCCCTCAGGCTGCCACCTCTTAGGGAATGAAGGCTAGAATTTCACTGTTTTCAACAACTAACCCATATTAGATTTGCTTTGAAGTCACTGATTAGTGGCTACTGACTTGAATTCTGATGGGTGGCAACTCCACTGTCTCTCATTAAGAGGAGGAGGAGGAGGAGGACAGATGGGGAGAAAACCCTACCATCCTCCCAGCCTTCTGAGTGCTGCCCAAATCTGACCCTCAGAGTTTCAGGTTCCCTCCTGGCTTCCCACTTTCCTGGAAGTACCTTCTGATGCCCACGCTCAAGATGGTGATGAGAAAAAGCCCCTCGCACAGCCCCTTGCCACCTCAACACTGGATGCCAAGGATTGGGGATCCTCTGTGTCTTTCTAACAGATGCCCTGAATTGGGGGAGGGGGGGAGGGAGAGGGAGAGAGGCACACAATGAATAGGCTTTTATTTCAAAAAGAACACCTGCGAAGCAGGGCCCTCCATTAAAAAATAAACAGAAAACAGTTGGGGGAGGGGTAAAATAAAAAGGAAGTCATTTTCCCATCAGCTCTCTAATTACTAGAGCCCCGCCCCCCATTTCACAAGGAGAGGAGGAGGACCAGTAAGTCTCTCCTGTCCCCAAAGGAAGGATGCTCAATGAGGCACACAGTGCACCCGCATCTGTCTCATCTGCTTTAATGCCACCCTTGAATAACGTATACATGAGCTTTCCATTGCCTGAGGGACAGGTACACGGGGTATGCTGGCTTTTCTATGTGTGAGTGGTGGGTTACTTGGGTGTGTTCAACTTATGATTATTTACCAAGCTTCACTTCTTTTCTTGTCTATTTATTTTTTCATGGCTTGGGGGAAAAAGAAACATCTAAGAGAACATACACAGAATTGAAGAACCAAAGCACAGGGGTAGATCTGGGCATCCGAGCCTCATAAAGGCTATGGATAGGATGTCATACCTGCTGCTGTGTTGAAAGCTGGGATTCCTGGAGCTGGTTTGGAATCCATGACCCTGGGCTCAGAATCGCCCATCCCAAATAAACCCTCGCCCCCTCCCAATCATTCCAACGTGCCTGGACAAACCACCATAAACTCACCCCACCCCGAGCCCACCATCACTGGTGGGCCTAGCTTTCTGGACACTGTGGGAACTGTCCCACCTCGTCACCTATCCCAACCACCATGACAGCAGAGGCACACGTTTGTGTCCCCAGCTTCTCCCCCTGGGGGGCATGCCGCAGGCTCTCAGGCACCCCTACCACACCACCTCTGACCTGCACACTTGCTCCTCTGGCTTTAGACTAAAGCAAAGCTCCTCTCCTCTCAGCCTGGGATTACAGTAGATGCCCGCCCCGCCTGGCCACTGCACTTGCTGGCTGCCTTCTTAGCATCCATGGGTGGGGAGGTGCCACATATGAGCCTGGATTAACCAGCCAGATAAGCCAGTGTCACCAGGCCTCAGGGGAAAAGGAGGGGGTGTTGAAGGGGGAATCCCCCCAAAATAAGACTTGTTACTAGGCCCCACTCTTCTCTGCTACACCTGGTCTGGGCAGGTTGGGGAGAGGGGGTCTCTGGGGCTCCAAGTTTTGGACAGCAATAATGCTAGCCGCGCTCCCCCCAGCTCTGGGCTAAGGTGACCCTCCCTGCTGCGCCAGCTGCTGGCTTCCGGTGGAGGAAGGGCACCTATGCTAACCACAGGGATCTCGGGGACTCAACCCCGATTACTATCTGCTGGCCCTGGGCGGTTCCTGGTGAAGGCAGGAGGAAGTGACTGCGGGACTCTTGCTGCAACTTAGGGGTCAGGTGGTTCCTAGGAAGGGCAGGTTCTGAACCTCCAGAGGTGACCACAGGCCAGGCTGCTGAGCTGAAAGAGACAAGAAGCAGGAACAGCAGCGAAGACCCTTCCTATGGCCAAAGGAGTGGACACAGCATTCTCCAGAGGTGGGGGGAAGGGGGAGAGGGAGAGAGGGAGAGAGACAGACAGAGAGAGACAGAGAGAGAGAGAGAGAGAGAGAGAGAGACAGAGAGGGCGCGAGAGAGCGAGTACGCGCTCTGAATACAAAACACCTTCTTCCCGCCAAGTTCAAAGTCAGGGACGCAGTCTGCTCTGCTACAGGGTGATATTTTCAGTCTAGGACAGAAATCCAAATGAGCTCTAGACCAAAGGAAACACAGGAGCAGATTTGCGAGATGAAAGCGGTTTACAGAGGCGATCCCTACACAATTCTGCTTCAGAATTCCTCACACTCGCATGCTTTACCAAAACATTCTTGCTCAAAGAATAGTTTCAGTTGCTCTTGCAACAACACTCCCCCACAAAAACATCAAAAACAAAGAATGGGTGACTGCGAAGATGCATACATTGATTTGCTCACCCACAGTAACTTTTTCAAAATGAGCTGCACAATTCCAATACATGCAAGGGGACTTTCATACATAAGAGTGTCCTTGGGATTTGGACATTTGAGGAAACAGAGTCATAGGAGTTTCAAAGTCAGATGAAAACCCTCACTGAGACCCTAGAAGAAGAAGCAGGTGAAGCTCCTGGGTGAAGTTGCTGACATGCCCTGTGACTCAGTTTCCCCTCCACAGCATGAGGTCAAGGGACCAGTGGCTACTCACAAGGACCCAAGGAGGCATTACAGATGTGTGTGTCTCGCACATCCTAAGTGCTGCATGGATATTAACATTCTTATTATGTGCCTACCTGCACCATTGTTTGGTTCCAATTCAGTGGCAACTGCTGAGTTTGCTCCTTCCCCAGAGCGAGCCCAGCACCCTGCCCGTAGCCCAGGCTAGCCCAGGACTCGTGACCCATGGGCCTCCACCACCTTGGGTGCCACCACACCCATTTGAGAGCCTGCACTTTAATTTATTTTTTCTGGAATGTGCTTAAATGTCACATAGTAAATCAGGAATGACAGGCCTGCACAGAGGGCTTTCCAAGGAACTTTCCAGACAAAGGACTCAGGCATCCAGACAGCACTGGGAAGAGGCAGGCCTGGGTTTGCACTCCAGCTCTGTGATTCTCTTAACTTCAACAAAGTTGTGATTCTCTGAACCTCAGTTTCTTCAAGTGTGTGTGTGTGTGTGTGTGTGTGCATGTGCGTGTGCGTGTGCACGCAATAGTCCTATCCCACAGAGTCAGGGAGATTCAGTGAGATGATGAGACATGACTTCAAAGCCCCCGTGTTCATACTTCACACCTAGAAATCCAAGACCCCCACTTCTAGCCAGGCAGCCTAGCCTTAACTGCACCTGGCTTACAGACAACTGCTTCCTTCCCAGAAAATAGATGATGGATGGATGGGTGATAAACACAGCGTAAATAAGCAATAGATCCATGGATAGACTATTGATAAAAATATACATAGGTAGATACAAAGATGACAGACAGAAAAGAAAACAGATAAGTAATAGAATGATAGATGACGGATGGATAGACAAATAGGGTTTTTTCTTTTTTCCCCTTGAGAATTTACTAACACAATTTATACAAAGCACCAAAATGTGCCTGGCATACAGGCATACAGTCAGTGTGCTCCAGGCCTGGTCACACAGAAGGGCCTAGAAGAAGGATCCAGCCTGCCTTGAGTTTCACTCAGACCTTACTTTGCATGGGAAAATGCGTAATCACCAAGAAAGAAAGGAAAAAAAAAAAAAAAAAGCTTCTTTCCAAACATACCAAGAATTCCTCTTGAGAGTGACAGCTCATGCTGGAGCGGCACCTACTGATTGGCATGCATCACTTGACACTCGCCCAGGCGGCGGCCCCCTGGGGCGGGACAAGGACAGGGTGACAGGGTCACCGTCCATGCCCAGCAGGGCAGGGGGGGCAGTGGGGGGCTGATGCCCACACCGGATGGGCAGAGGGCATCAACTGCACATCTGCACAGGCCTAGCACACAGTCCCGTGACCTCCTCCACAGCCCTGCTTTGTGAGTATGGGCATTGTGGGGTGTGGGGATTATTAACTGAATTTATTTCCCCCTACAGATTTTCACGTTCATTTCATTTTCTCACAGATGGGGTTCTGGGCGTGTAAGAATGGGAGACATACAGGAAGAGGGGAGAGGGGTCCCAGGTGACCCAAGACCAGAGGTCTATCTGAGACTGCCCTGCGCAGTCCCCAGTCCTGCAGGATCATTTCAGTTTTTCTGCATCTAGATTTACAGCCCCACTTGTGGGAAATATCGCTGGGTGGCAGGTAGTTGCTTACCACAGAGTGAGCCAGGAGGTTTGCTGTCTGAACACGTATACATGTGTATGACACGCATGCTGACAAACACATACATGTGCAAAGCACACGTGCCCAACACATGCGTGCACGCAGATGCAATGCACACATGTGGGCACACACATATGTGCATGTACTCACACACATGCATGCAAAATCATTCATTGCACCCAACTTCCTTTCCTAGAGAGACTACAGATGAAAAAGTTGGACAATCCCCAGGAAATAGTAATGTATGTCTTAGTTGCTTTCCTAAGCCAAAACCAGCAAGCATTATACCATCCTATCTTTGGGAACACACACACACACACACACACACACACACACACACATATGCATGCACACGTACAAGCATGAACTGATCCACAATGCAAGGAAAATGACTCTATACCCAACATGTATGTATATATATATATGTATATATATAATCCTACATATGTCTATATATAGACCTATATATACACACACACATATATATATATATATACATATACACACCCGCACGTACATATGTATATACGATATAGGTTGAGTGTCCTTAACTCCCAAACCCAGAATCTTTTTTTTCTTTGTGGGTCATGGGACTTGAACTTTGGGCCTGGTACTATGTCTGAGCTTTTCAGCTCAAGGCTGCCACCCTACCCCTGGAGCCACAGCCTCATTTCCCATTTTCCAGTGATTAATTGGAGATACGAGTTTCATATTTTCAAAGCCCCGGCTGGCTTTGAACAGCCTCTGGAGTAGCTAGGATTTCAGGCGTGAGCCATCTCTCCCAGCCAGAATCTTTGTAAATGCTCTGAACTCCAAAGCTTTTTCAGCACCAACACAACATGTTGCACTAAAAATAGCATATACGGGCCGGGAGTTTGGCCTAGTGGTTAAAGTGCTTGCCTAGCATGCACGAAGAGCCTGGTTCGATTCCTTGGTACCACATACATAGAAAAAAAAAAAAGCCAGAAATGGTGCTGAGGCTCAAGTGGTGGAGCTCTAGCCTTGAGAAAGTCCAAGGACAGTGCTCAGGCCCTGAGCTCAAGCCCAGGACTGGCAAAAAAAAAAAAAAATAGCATATACGATTACCTTTAGGCCATGTATATAAGGTAATATAGTACAAATAAATGGACGCGGTGCTTAGTTTTCAGTCTCATCCTAAGAGAATTCATAATGTCTGCGATAACATCATAAAACAGTTAAGAAATCTGAACTCTGCAACACTTTCAGTCCCAAGCATTTCAGGTGAGAGGTACTCAACTTCTATCAAGCATCCTTAAGTATATCGTAATATGCTACAATATGTATAGAATAGTTTCTATTTTTATGTGTTTTAATAATTTCCAGTATATAATGAAGCAGATGGCAACATTCACAACATGATAAATATTGTCCAATGATGTGCATTTCTGTATACAAAGTGTAATGCATTTGTTCAAACAAAACTCCGATGCCAGTGTGAATGAGGAGAAAAAAGAAAAGAGATCCTGAATTATCAGTGAACTATCCTGTGTTGTCTCTGGTCTGAAAACATTTGGATAGAAGGAAAAGCTGTGCCTCCAGGCTGTTAGAATCAGAGAGCCTCCTTCCAAAGGCACTGCCAGAGACTATCTGTCTGAGCAATGTGAACTATGAGGAATTTCTGCCAAAAAATAGCATTTCAAATGGGTCAGATAAGACAAAAAAGCCCATTCTAGTGAGTGTATGTGTGTGTGTGTGTGAAGGAATACAACCGTACATGTCTTAAATGAAACTATGTGACATCTGAGGGCCATTAAGTGTGAGAACTCTCAGGGAGTCCTCAAAAGAAAGGAAATGAACGTTTGTTACATTAACACTCCAGGATTTCATTTTTCCCCAAAGCATTCCATTCTGCAGGACTTCCTGACGGGTCCACCCCCCTCCCCCAAGAAATCCTCCCCCCCTAAATTCTGAAAGGACAGCAAAGCCCACAGCTCACTGAGACTCACTACCCAACTCAGCCTGGAGGGGGCTTGGAGGAGAGGGGCACACTGGTAAATCTTGGAGGAATTGTGCAAGAGGCTGCAGGAGGACAGGCAGAAGGAACCACGCCACTGGGGGTGGCTGAGCAAACGCTCCCTGTGCAGTGCCAGCCTGGCACTGCAGCATGCCCCTCCCCACCCATGCTAGAACCATGCACCCTGCCCAGATGGCCAGAGCACACCTGAGCCTCATCAACCAAAAGCCATTTGGAAAATCACAGGGGTATCCCACTTCCCAGTCACCACTCCAAAGCATCACACCAAGGGCCTCGGAAAGAATCACACACCGGTTGCAAGGATCCTCTCCCTGCCAGAATCCTTTGCTCCAGCAAGGCTGGAGTTTGGGAACAGCCTGCCCCCTTCTGGTCTCCCTGAGCTCGGTGAAGGGGTGGGCACAGAGTGCAGACCCCCAGCTCCAGGCAGTATGTTCACACTGTGATTTCAGTGGATATGGGGACAAGGAATATGGGGGGGAGGGAGGAAGATAAAAGAAAACACACACCCAGCAGCCACAGCAGTGCTGGACATGGGAGATGCTAACTGCAGGGAAGGAAACAGTGCAAAGAAGAAAACCAACACACAACTGTCTACAACAGGGGGGTAAAGAGATTGAGATGCTGGGAAATACAGGTGGGAGGATTAGTGGCTGAACTTACAGAGAAAGAACAGCCAAGCAACAACAGCTGGAATTCCAAATGGGATTTTAAAAGAGGTGGCCTTCTCCCCCACCGCCCCTTCCCAGTTGCAAGAAGTCTGTCTGTGGCTGGCCTCGGGACACAGGTGGAGATAACTAAACTGAGCACAAAAGGTGCGCTGTGCATGGGGACAGAGGAAGAAGCCAGTCATCTGGGCCTCCCTCCTCCCCTTCATCTGCCTCAACAGGTGGCATTTACACCCTAAAAATGCCTGGCGCTGCGGTCCCACGCGGAGGGTCAGGGGCGCACGCTCCCGCACCCTCTGCCCACCTCGGGACAGCCAGGGCTCTGAATCTAGAACGACCTGTCCGACCCAGCCCCAGGAGTTCAAAGGCAGCGCCTGCACGGGGAGGCCGGGCGCCCAGTCCCCCATCTGCCATCTTCGTCGTCGTCGTCGTCCCCACAAACAAGGCAAGGACTCGGCCTCCACACCCACACGGCAGGCGTGAAATGCAGGCTCGGCCCACGGGCACGGAGGGGCCTCTCGATTCCACACAACAGTGCAGACCAGAAAGCTGTCTTTAGCCGGGGTCCCCGGGGCGACTGAGGCCCTCGCCCGCCTCCGCGGACGTGCGGCGGCTGGGCATCCCGGAGTCAGCCCCTGGGGTCCGATGCTGCCCGCTGGAGACTCCGGCCCCGGCCCCGCCACACCCGGGGCGGCCTGGGGACTGTGGTCCGGAGGCAGGGGGGGCCCTGAGATCGGTGGGCTCGGGAAAGTAGCACAGACGGCACTGGAGAAGTTTGGGGATAGGGAGAGAGGGCGAGCGGGCTCCACCCGGCTCAGAGCTGCGGGCGGCGGCGGGCGCCCCAGTCCCGCCCGTTCCACACCCGGGAGGGCGGAGACCCCGCCGGGAAGGTGCGTGCCCGGGCGGCCGCCGAACGCCACCGGCCGGGGAGGCGGCCCGAGCGCGTCCCCGGGGCGCCGCCAGAGACCTCGGAGGGCAGGCGAGGAGGCGGCGGCAAGGTGAGACCGCCGAGCGGACAGAATCCCGGGGCTCGCGCGGAAACGCCCGGGGCGGGACCCAGGACCCGAAGTCAGCCCGCCCGGACCCCCGCGAGGAGTCGCCGCGACTAGGGGACGGGGTCCGGGGAGCGGGGCCCCCCCGACCTCAGACCCCTTCCCGGGCCGGGCATCAACTCCTCGAGCACCCGAGGAGGAGGACGGGGCACGACCCGCGAGGCTCGACCAGCGCTCGGCGGCGGCGGGGGACCCGACACCCGCACCCCCGCGCCGCCTCCTCCCCGGGGGGAACTTCCCGGACGCCGCGGGGTCCCGCCGAGCCCTCCCCGCCCTCCCCGCCGCGCCGAAGGGCATCTTACCCGTGCCCGGCCGAGCAGTGCCCCGCGGCCGGCCGGCTGCTGCGCGCGGGCTTCTCCGGGGTCGGCTCCTCGCGCCCGCGCCGGGGCTCCGCGTCCTCCGCCGGCTGCTCCGGCTCCTCCGGGGCCGCCGGCTCCGCGGGCCGCCGCGGGCAGATCCCGACGCTCGCGGCGCGGGCCCGGGCCCGGGGCCGGGTTGGGGTGCTCCGCCCCGCCGGTCCCCGCGGCGCCCCCGCGGCGCGCCCCGGCCGCGGCCCCGGCCCCGGGCCCCGAGTCCAGGCTGCTGAAATTCCAGGCGAGCAGCGTCTGCAGCAGCAGCACCGTGAGCGCCGCCAGCAGCGCCGAGCGCGAGCGCCGGGCCAGGCTCCGGGCGCACGGCGCCGCCACCATCTTCCGCTCGGCGCGGCGCGGCGCGGCGGGCTCGGCTGGCGGGCGGGCGGGCGGGGACCCCGGCGCGCTCCGGGCCGCCCCGCGCTGCCCGCACCTCCCGCGGCCGCGGCTCCCGCTCGGGCCCCGCCGCCGCCGCCTCGGCTCCGCGCGGCTCGGGCTCCGCCTCCGCCTCCCCCGCCGCCGCCGCCGCCACCGCCTCCGCCGCGGCGCGGAGTTTTCAGACGGGCAGGGACCCGGACGTCACCGGGAGGAGGGGAGCGCGGGGGGCGGCGCGGAGGCCGCCGGGGGCGCGGCGCGCGCGCGGACCGAGGAGCCTGGGGGTCCGGGGCGGCCGCGGGGGGTCGGGCGCACACCCCTGCCCGGGCCGGGGGCGCCGCTGGGGAGGGGGCGGCGGGGAGGGCGGGGCTGGGGGCGGAGCCGGCGGCGGGGGGGCGGGCGGGCGGTCAGGCAAACGGAGCGAGGGGCTGACAGGCAGATGGACGGACGGACACCCCAGGGCCGGGGTGGGAGTGGGGAGGGGCCAGGGGCCAGTCTTGCGGCGGAGGAGGGGGGGGAAAGAGGAGGGAAAGCGGGGTTGGGGGTACTCGGGGACAGAGGCGGGTCCGCTCGGATGGAAGGGGAGGTCAGGAAAGGGGAGAGGAGGTCCCGGGGCCCCGCATTCCCGGTGCCAGCGAGAGGTGGGGCGGGGGCGCCTCTCCCCGCGTGTGTGGTCCTGGGTCTAACCCAGGACTGGGGCGCTTGGCAGGTGGGGGGGATCTGGGGTCCCGGGCCCACGCTTTCTCATCCCGGAGGCCTGGGAGGGGGCTTGGAGGAAGCCCCCCCTTCCTCTGGGGTTCACCACCACTGGGCTGCGAGTAACTCCTGAGTCACCCTGTCCCCGCCAGGACGCACTGGGCCCACTGAGTCACGTCTCCTGTCCCCCAGGACCCAGGCAGCACGCTGGCTTCCAGGCTAAGGAAGCTTCCTCAACCTTCCTGCCCCACCCGCTGAGCCCCAGGCTGCCCGGGGCCGGGCCGGGGGTGAGGGGGGCTCGCGGGCCTGGCTGTGTGCCCTACGAGGGGGTGTCTCCTCCCCTCTCCTCCTCTTAGCCCTCCCTCCCTCCCAACCCCTCCCCTGTCCCCAAGCGTTTGGAGAAAATGGTCCCCAGCCGCCTGACTCAGTCCTTCCCACCTTCCCCTCCCTCGTGCCGGGGCCCAGGAATCCCCACGTGGCAGCCTGGCGCGCAGGGGTGCGGGCGGCGTCCCTGGCTGGATGTCCACCGCCGTGGGGGTCTGAGGGTCACCAAGGAGCTGGCGTTTGCGGGGTGACTGACTGGCATCTCCTCTGCTATACTTTAAAACTTCACCCTCACTCCTAAAGGGAAGAAAGCAGCGCTGAAAGAGAATCAATCGGTGGGAGTGGCAGGCAGGCAGAGCTGGAACTTTCCATGGCCGCCCCTGACACGGGCGGGCAGCCACCCGTGTCCAAGCCATCCAGAGGTGAGTGGTGAGTGGGGCTGAACTCACCTTGGAGGGGGGCTGCGGTGCGGGAAGGGAGGCACAGCAGAACCTAGTCAGGAAGAAGCCTTGCGGTCAGGCATTGGCTCCAGGCTTGGAGGCAAAGCGGGCGGGCGGCCGCAGGAACAAAAAGGGCTTTTTGAATCCATGAATTACCCAGCCCGCTGCCGCCCTGAACCAGACCTGAGAACTGCCGGCCCCGGAGCTCGGGCAGGCGGCTCCACGGCCTCGCTCTGAGAGAGGTGGGGCTTCCACTCTTACCATCTGGGACTCCTCGTGTCCATAAAACATGAAACCAAAGCATTTCAGACGAAACTCTTCAGGCCAGGCTGGAACCAGCAGCTCAGAACCATCATCTAGGAGCCCTCTTCTCCCCCCATCTCTCTGCCTTCCCCAGGCTCTTGTTCATTTTGAGGGGTTTGGGGAGCCACAAGCTTTCCGGACCCCATTGCGGAGTCTAGTGGTACCTTTTGTTCCTCTCTAGCTCAGGGGAAAGAGTGCCCAATATTTCTCAAGTTGTTCCTCCAAGAGACAGAGATGAGCCAGATATGGCAGCTTTTGCCTTTAATCCCAGCCACTCGGGAGGCCACCACTGGGAGGATCACAATTCAAGACTACTCCAGGAAAAAGTTACCAAGTTTCCATTGCCACGAATAATCTGGTTGTATGATGGTTCACATTGCTCCTTCAAAATACGCCAACTTGGGGACCATGAAGATCCACCCTGGTCCAGGCCAGACTGGTAGAAGCAGGAGACAGTATCTTAAATAAATAATTAACTAGGAGATGCGGCTGGAGTGGCACAGTGCCTGCCTGGCCCTGAGTTCAAATCCCATCTTCAGTGTGGCCTCTGTGAGGCTCACAGCCATGGCCCAGTTCCCCTCCCCCCCCTCAGGAGCCCTGTTTTGGAGGGCTGGGTCCCTGGGGCTGTTGTTATCACCTTCTCCCTGCCCCTCCTGCTGCTGGGGGAGGCGGTGGGGAGACTGCAGGCGCTGTCCCCTGGCCCTGCTCTGCTCTGTGCAAGGCCCTTAGGCAGGTGCTGCCTCCTCCAGGTGACACATATAGCCAGGGTCCCCTGGGCCACCTCTGATTCAGCTCCCTCAGAACTCCCCCTGGGTGGCAGCACAAAGGTTAGAGAGCTCAGCCCTCCATCCCTAGAGAAAGAGCTGTTTGTTTATTTCAACTCATAAAAGCCACGCAAGGCCAAGGCCGCCAGGCCTGAGGTTTTAGAAGCTCCAGGCAGGTGACTGACACCATAAACAGCTTATGTGATTCTCCCCCACCCCCTATTCCCCGGCACACACACACACACACACACATACACACCTGGAGGGGAAAAAAAAAAAATCACCCAAGACAGAAGCACAGGAGGAAGCATTCCCAGAATCCTCGCCACTGTCTTTCTGCCCTGCTACAAAAACAAGTGAGTCAGGGCGGAGGCTGGGGTGGGGAAGCTTTGGGAGTCCAAGATGCCATCCCTGTTCCAGGGGCCTGCCTGCGGAATCCAGAGCCTCTGGGAGAAGCAGAGGAGTCCCTGAGTTCTCTAAGGCACACAGAGCAGCAGCAGCCACTCTGTGTTTGGAGGAAACCAAAACAAAGAGGAAGGACAGAGATGAAAATGGCTCTTTACAAAGCTGTTTTAAAAAGCTCATTCAAGCCGGGCTCCGTGGCTTATGCCTGTAATCCTAGCTACTCAGGAGGCTGAGATTTGAGGATCAAAGTTCAAAGCCAGCCTGGGCACAAATGGACCTGAGACTCTTATCTCCCATTAACCGCTAGAAAATGGGAAGTGGGGCTTGGCTTAAGGGTAGAGCGGTAGCCCTTGAGTTGAAGAGCTCAGGGACAATGCCCAGGCCCAGGGATAGGGCAATAGGCGTGAGCTGAAGAGCTCTGGGACAGCACCCAGGCCCAAGGTTCAAGCCCCATGACCGCCTCTCCCCAAAAAAAGAAACAGCTCGTTCAGTCAATCAACCCACATGCATGGGTCCTGCTTCTGTGCTGGGCATTGAGGCCTTCATCCACAAGCAGCTGGCCAGCAGGGCAGCAAGGGTGTGTACGGAGGAAGGGGAGGGGGAAGGGGGGAGACAGGGCAGGCCTTGGTTAGAGCTAGCTGGGGAGTAGGTTAGAGCAAGCTTTCCCAGGCTTGATTCCCCAACCTGCTGCTTTCAATAACTGAGCCTTTAGCAACATCATGAACTCATTCGATGCCTCAGCTTACCCATCCATGAAATGTAATGAATAGAACCCTTGCCATCTGTTTCCTGTAAGCATTACATGAGATAACCTATCAAGATTGGCACCTAGTAAATGCTCAACCAATGGGGCTTCTATCCCTTCCTTTCTTCCTCTTCTTCCTCTCTTCTTATTTGGTGTATGTGCCAGTCCTAGGGCCCAGGGCCTAGGTGCTGTCCCACAGACTTTAAGCTGACTTTCAACTATGATCCTCAGATCTCAGCATCCTGAGTAGGTAGGATAATGGCATGAGCCACTGGTACCCAACTGGGGGCATTTATTTTATATGACCACTGCCTGGCCAGGCCCAGTCCAGTCTCAGGTCAGTCTGTACAAAGCCATTCTCTTGTCCTCTTCCTGCACGCATGGGAAGCGGGGGAGGGGCTGCAGGAAAAAATCCCATTTGCCTCTCCCTGCATTTAAATAAATTTCAGACCAAGAGTCAGATTTTGTGAAAGACCCAGCTGCTTTTTTCATCTCAGCCATCCGCCTGTTGCCTTTCGTCGCTGTTGTTTTCAGTCTGTTTTTACCCACATACTACCCAATGGACTTGGCTTTCCTCAGAAAAGAATTTTTGAAAATTCTTAAGTTTCACTTCTGCATGAAGAAGAGACACGCTGACAGGTGTCCGCCCCTGTCTGGGTGTTGGTGTGGGGCCTGTGGGAGGGCTGTCACCACCCCAGGAGCTCCTGCCTATCTCCAACAAGGGCTTCCACCCCAGGGACCCTGGGCTCCATGCAGGCCAGCAGCTGCAGGTCCCCGAGGCCCCAACTGCAGGCCAGAAGCACAAACCCCACCGATACTCCCTCCCAGAGAGGGAAGCCACCTCAGCCGCAGACCCCAGGTGCACCCCGAAGACCTGCTGTGCTTTCTGGGAGCCTCATGCCCCGTTTCCAGGTGAAGCTCTGAACAGCAGAGGGAGCTCCAGGTAACAAATAACTGCTGTGACCACAGTTTCCTGTGGAAAAGGAGCTGGAGACCAGGGGGGAAAAAGCCAGTGGGGCCTAGGTGGGGCTGGAGTCCTTCTAGCTGAGCCCAAGGAAACAGTCCATTTGCAGGCACTTGGTTGTTGGATGGTGGGCTGGAAGAGATGGGAGGGGGAAGGGAAGTAATTCAGAAGCCGATGCCCTGTGGGAGGCACCTTCTGCTGTTGGGAGATGGGCATCTCCTCTAGGAAACCTGGGCATGTAAGCACAGGGGGACAATACTACTTTGCCTGCGTCACCGCTCACCCAGGCTCTCCACAGGTGTCAGATATAGGCCCAGAGAGTAGTGCTGAGCTGCACATCTGCTTGCTAACTTTTGCTTACGTGGGCACAGTGGAGCAGTGCCCTGGAGTTAGATTCCCTTAGATAAAGCTAGACGAGCATGGGATTATCCCAGGGGGCCGGATAAATGGGTTAATGCCTGTAATCCTAGCTTCGAAGGAAGCTGAGATCTGAGGATTCCCCATTTGAGCCATCCTGGGCATAAAGGTCTGTGTACCCAAATGCCGGAAGTAGAGCTGTGGTTCAAGAGCACTAGCCTTGAGCATAAAAAAAGCTCAGGGACAGGGCCCAGGCCCTGAATTCAAGCCCCAGGATCAGGACCAAAAATAAAAATACAGAAACTTCAAGGCCAGAACCCACAGGGATTCAAACAACCAATGAGAACTTGACCAAATAAATACATCTATAGCTGAAGAAATCAATACTTCTTCTCCATAGAAGGCAGATTAATAGAAATCAAAACAAGAATGGACACAAAGAAATTGCACAGTGCACCCTACAAACTCAGTTTAATGGATTCCTAAAGTAACATATACTTGCCCTAACAGAAAATAAATAATATTTTCTCATAATCATGACATCTAGGATATGCCTGGACATAAAGAAAACCTCCATGAGTGAAATAAAAAGAGGTTCTTTTTTTTTTCCTCCAGCCAAATTCTCTCTGATCATAATCCAATAATTTTAGAAGCACTTTATTACTTTGTTTATTTGTGATCGCTGAAAATTGGCAAGCAATCCGAGACAATAAAGTTCAATCTTTCTCAAGCAACAAATAAGAGCACTTTATAGCAGAACCTAAGAATACAAACAAATGTTATAGTCAGAGGAAAATTAATAAGCTGAGATGCCTTCATAATAAAGAGTTACTAACCAAACAATAACAGAATTTACTCCAAACCCTCGAGGTTAAAATAAAGAACAAAATAAATTAAGAGAAATTCTGGGAAGAAAATTCACAGTGACGGAATTTAGATTTAATGGGACAGCAATCACAAATAGCAGTAGACGGGGAAAATAAATTTAAAAGCTTTTTGTGTGTGTGTGCAGTGCTGGGGATTGAACCAAGGGCCTGCATATGCCAAGCAAGTACCCTGCCAGCCACATTCCCCATCCTTCTGAAAGCTTGTTTTTATTTATTTATTCTTCTATTGATATCTATTCTGTATGAGGGGGGGGGGGTCTGTGATTTTTCCAATGTAGGTTGAGTTGTATACTGCTCACATTCAGCCATTCCATTTTCAACCTCCTTTTTCACACCCTCCATCTACTGCTCACATTCAGCCATTCCATTCTCAACCTCCTTTTCCACACCCTCCATTGCCCCATCTCCTCCTCCTCCTTCCCCTCCTCCTTTTTTTGGTGCTGGTCCTAGAGCTTAAACTATGGGCCTGGGTGTTGCCTCTGAGTTTCTTTTTTGGTCAAGGCTAATGCTCTCTATCCCTTGAGCCACTGCTCTACTTCTGGCCTTTATTTTTTATTTTATTTATTTTTAATATATTTTTATTGTAATTAATAAAAGGGTTACATGATATTTGCCAGATAGAAGGTGCATTAATTCACATACATTGATACCCTTTCACATGTCTTGGTACCCATTACCCTCCCCTCCGCCCCCCCCCCCCCCGTCTTGGTTTTCCCCCTTCCCTATCCAATTTCAAATAACCAAATACAAATAAATCCAATATATCAGATAACAAAGTGAGATACTGTAACAATATGAGATAACCAAGGGACAGCAAAGGAGATGAGAGATAACATAGTACATTAAGGACAACAATCTTATTTTTTGTTTTTTTGTAATTTATTAGAGATAAGAGTCACACCAACTTCCCTGGCCTAGGCCAGTCTTGAGCCACAATCCTCAGATCTCCGCCTCCTGAGTAGCTAGATTACAGGTGTGAGCCACCAGCACCAATTCATTATGACAGGTTAATGTGTATATTATGTGCTCCAGTCATCTCCCCTCCCGTGCCCTCCTGTCTTTCACTGGTTATTCCCCACCCTGTATCAAACAGGGCCCTGTTTCTGCTCATGCACTTCTCTTGTGTATGTTTCAGCCTTTGCGTACAAGAAAAAGCATGTGATTATTAGAGTCTGGTTTCTTTGACTCAATACAGTGATCTTCAGGTCTGAAGGGTCAGCTACAGTTAGGTCTGCCAGATCTACTGGTTTTGAGGGAGGGACTGAGGACCTGAGATGGAGGGCAGGCTAACACTTGAAACAATTGCACGGCTGCTTTAAGCTGTTTTAAAGATACAGAAAGCATCTTTAGAAAGTATACAGCAACTTGGTAAGATACTTAAGAAGAAAGACCCAGGAGCTATATAAAGGAAGCCATTTAAAAAATAATAATCTTCAAAATCTCATTATATTGCATAAATAAGATTCAAGTAAATGGAAATAAGTACTAGGGTCTCTCTTGGAAAGATGAAATCTTACAAAACTCGTTTCTTAAAATTCCAGTATCAACAAAAATATCAACAGTTGTTTCTACTCCATGGTGTAAGGGAGGGGGGTGGGTAAATGATTAAATTTTTTTTTTAAAAAGGCCTGGAATAAATCAAAATAAATATTTACACAAGACAAAATGAAGCAAAAGAGAGGGAGAAGTGACAGAAGAGAAAAGAAAAGAGAAGGCAGCTTCTTTAGGAACATGCCATAGGGCAACGTCAATCTGATTAGATTGAAACAAAACTCTGGGCCTGTCTTGGAGGCCTGGTTTCGGGAATTCTACAAGATGGGCCTGCCCTTGTCTGAGGATTAGGCCACGGCTGGATGGACTGCTGGGAGGCGTAGACCCCGGGAAGGTGGGGCCTCAGGGAGCAGGCCTGTAGTTGATCCCTGACAGTCTTATTGTGCCCTTCCCTTCCTGTTTCTGCCCCACACTGCTTCCTGTGCACCATGACGTGCACAGCCTCCTCTTTGGATTCTTGTCACCACACTTGGATTCTTGTCACTGTGTGGATGAGTCTCCAAAATATCATTAGGCTTGGTGAAGCAGCTCAGGCATGAAGGACTGTGAACGTCCTGTGGACGTCATGTCTTGTGTAAGCAAGTATACTGGGACCCAGAGTAGACCAGTGGTTACCAGAGGCTGGGAGGGCAGAGTGTGGGCAGGTGACTGGCCGCGGGCCCGTGGTCCTGCTGGGGACATGATGGAAACATTCTGGAAGCAAACCGTCCTGATGGTGACTTAACTTTGAAAACATACTAGTGCAGGTGAAGTTTTCATATGTAAATTGCCATCTCAATAACGCCATCGGAATATGAATGCTGCCGAACCCACATTTGCTCATTTATGCAAAATATACACTATCCCACTGCACCAAGGATGAAAAATGAAGATTTCTTCTTTCTAGAACTGGCACACACTGTTTCAAGTAGGTCAGTTGCTCGAAATCTAAATGGGAGAGCAGCCAACTACCATCATCCCCTACAGCTTCAGGGTCCCTGTAACCCCTGGCCAAGGGCTGGCATGATGGTTGGGATGCTAGCCCTGCAGGCAGAGAGCATTCTGAACTGCTCTGGATTCGAAGTTCTCAGCCCCGGCACTTCTTGTGTGGCATGTGGCTCTGCTGTCCTTATCTGTAAAGCATTGCAAGGATGAAGGGGAAAAAATATGCCTAGATGATGTAGGCAATCTCTGGCATACTGTGAATGATAGTACATCCATTAATTGGCATACTTAGGCAACAATCCACATGTGGAGAGTTTGCAGACAATGTGAATCAACACCAGGTTACAAAATAAAAGGAAAAAGCAGGAGGTAAAATGTTTGCACGGATATGTATATATTACATATATGTATACACACACATATATATACATACATATGAGTGTGTTACACAGAAACATAATTGTACTAAATATGCATGGATGAAATAACAAGGGGGAGATTACCCAGATGTAAATGCTATCTTTAGGGGGGGAAATCTGTGAGTAATTTTGTTCCCTTCTTGTAAATTTTCTGCATTTGTAAGGACCGTGTTTGGCGCTAGTTATTGGGTAAACATGATAAACACTTGAAAATTTGTGATCGCGCGAGGCCCACGTTGGTGGGGCAGGAATCAATCTTGCTGTGATTAATAGCACACGATATGTGCAACTTGCAGACTTGATGTCTGAGGCTGGTCGTTTTTGCTTTAGAAAGGGCAGTCATTCCTATGGCTAGAACCAATTTCCTAAGGAGAGGGCCATCAGGCTTGGCATTCCAGCGCAGCTGCAGTCTCTTCCCTTGCCGTTTTGAGATGTGCCTCCTGGCCAGAAAATAGTCAGTTGAGTCCTCACCAATTAAGGATTTCTCCATTGCTGCCAGGATAAGTTCTTCAGGTAGCTTACGCTTCCAGCTAGCTCCATGCAGCCCATACTTGACAGAAATGTTACACATAGGGACTTTTCAAGTCCCAAGAGATGAGATCATATCCATATTCATAATTCAGGAAAAACTCCTTTGAGACCTAAACTGATGAGCTTCCCTAGTGCATTCCACAAACATCCACTACAAAATGGGGTCTACGTTTTGGGAGAAGGCACCTTAGCCCGATCATCACGCTAGACCGTCTAACGGACAGGCAGGTGATGTGATGTTAAATAAACCTCATTGCATCCCTCTCTTTCTCATCCACTTACTAAGTATGGATTGAACCCCAAGACCTTGTGTTGACCTCCATTGTTTTCAAGCCTACTTCACCAGGGGCTGGAAAATAACTTCCATTCTGCTTGCCCAGTCAGATCAGTTGGTCATGGAAGCCTTGAGTGGCTCTGCTAGAAAATGACTCTGGGACCCAATCCGAACTAGGATGAAAAAAAAAAAAAAAAGCCATGATCGATTACTAATGTCTGCCACCATTGCAGAATGGGAAATGGTGGCGGGTGCATGCCGTCGGTCTGCCATGCTCACTGGATTGTTGGTGCCAAGTTAATAGTGGCTATTTGAGTCTTGAAAAACATTCTGCTTCCCACAGGTTGAAGGACCCAACTTTCTATCCTTGTCCCCATCATAAGGAGAAGCTCACAGAGGAAAGAAGAAGAGCAAACATTTGTGAGATGTCAGGTTACACAGCCTCTCTTTATATTCAGCCAGCCAGGTGCTATTAAGATGTCCCTTTCGGGGGGACATGCTGTCTTTTGCAGAATATCCATTTCTATCTTCTTACACATGAGGATCTTGATGAAATGCAGTTTGCATATCTTTTCAAACAAATAATGATTTCTCAGTACCAGAAAAATTATATTTTTCCATCCAGCTAGTGACCTGAGCTTAGTATGAAACCAAACAAGATCCAACAGTGTCCTCTTCTCTCTAGAAGGTCGCAAAACAAACTAATCCCGCTAGTTACTGATCGTCACATTAGTTTAATGGGTTCCTTTGGATCCAGTTTACTGGATGAGGCAAAGTCTGCTTCACACCCATTAGCTCCCATGCAGCGAACAGTAAAATCAGAGCTTTTCTCTATCCTAGCTACCAAAGTATTCTCTCTGAATACATTCTCAAATGCCCCACTGACCCCCTTTAATTCAGGCTGGTCCAAATGTCCGTGGTTATTGGGTGGGCCTGGCGCCGACGTGGTCAAGTTCCATAAGATGATGCGTGCTGAGGGCCCTCGCTACAGGATCACCCTGCTTCTTTGTGCTGTCGTCATCACAGAATGATCCCTGGCAGAAATGCAAACTCAGGGCCAAGCAACCTAGTCCAAGTCCCATAGCCAGAGAGACAGAGCTGAGACTCCAACCCGGACTTGGACTTCCAGACTCCAAGTCTAGCTCCGGTTCTCACCAGGGCCCAGTGCTCCCTCTGGTGGAGCAGACTCTGAGACAAAAGTTCAAGCACCAAAAGATACCCATGGGGCCGGGAGGAGGGAGAGGATCCTAAGAAATGGAAGGAGGGAAGAGGGAAATGGAGGCAAGAAAGAAGGAAGCAAACTACCAAGGTGGAAAGAAGAGCTGAGCATTTCCTAGAGAAGGCTGGCGAATGACTTGTCCAGTGGGTTGCTCAGGCCAGGAACCTATACACCAATTCCTAGCTGCCATGGATTGGCTGTGGGCTTCTCTGAGGTGTGCTGAGTCCCCTGGCACTTCATGCACGACTGCCCCATGTGTGGACAGAGTGAACTCTGGTGGTCAGATGAGACTTCGTGGCGCCCCGCTGCAGGGCAGGAGAGGATAGCCAGGGAGGCTGCAGGAAACCTAGGGCTTGCAAGTTGCCAGGCAGCTACTCCCCTTTCCTCCTCTTCCCTAACCCCACCACTTTATTGAATTACAACTCCCAGATGAGAGCATTTACCATTTTTAAATGGTACAATTTAACATCTTTTTAAACAAATTTTCTTGCATTCCATGACCATCCGACATCATTTATTTTTAGAACATTTTCATCTTTTCCAATAACACATACCCATTGCATTCCTTTAGTGCCAGAACCCAGAGGTCTGCAGCAAATGTCCCACATCTAGAATTGTGCAACTCACTCTGGAGGGTTTGTGCATGTGTCACTGCATCCCTGTCTGGGGACACTGGCACAAGGGTGCTAACACAGCCACCATCCCACCCACCCGAATCCACCAAGCCCGTGGGAGGAGTGTCTGATGGACAGTGATTTCTCTGGAAAGGTGGAGAGTGTGTTGTCGTTCTCGCTCACCAGGGAAAGTTTCCTGCTAATCTTTGGGTGGAGAGAGAGAGAATAAGAGAAAACAATGCTGCACAACTCTGGGATAGACGCAGAAGACGAACAGCACTGGATCCCTGGCTTGGTCTAAAGGAAGGTGGAGGCCAGAGCCATGTAAAACCATCCCTTGCTGTCCCTGCCCCCAGCAACTCTAGAAAGCAGTGTTTCCTGACACATCCTTCCTGTGGTAGCGACTCTAGAGAGGGGAGAGAGAAGGGGCGCGGGGAGAGGGAGAGGGAGTGGGAGAGAGGAAGGGGGGACAGGGCTTTCTGGGTTCCTCTAGAATTCTTCCTTCATTGAGGCCTGTCCTTTAGGGCTGACCAGCTCTCGGTCATGGAGTGTGTGGGGGGGGGTCCTGTGTTCTGTAAAGTGTTTAGAAGACCCCCGATTTCTATCCAGTAGATACCTTGTGCTTCTTGCAACCCCAAACTCTCCAATCACTGCATGAATGTCCCCTGTGGGGGAAAATCACCACTCACTGAGAATTTCCCAGTTAAAGGGAATCCCTCTCTTCCTGCTTCTCTGGGCTCCTCGGGCCTGTGTTGCGGAGAAGGAAAGCATCTCCCAGCAGAGGAAACTCGAAGCTTGTTTCCCAAGACTGCTAATTGCCCCTGATGGTGATGTGAAGCATTGCTGCTGTTTTTTATTTTAATATTAAAACAAATACAGATATATTACAGAGTAGAATCCCAAAGTTCCAGCTGGAAAAGAAACTTCACGTCGGAGATGGGTGACTCTGGCAACACTCTCAGAGCCCTTGGCAGGTGTTCGTACATTTACCTCCCTCTACTGCCTGTGGGAAGCTGATGGCAACTGCATGGGTGCCACAGACTAGAACGCTTAGGGAGAGCTTCCCATGTGATCCTCCCAGCCTGCCTACTCTCGTTCCATTTTCAAGATGAGGAGACTGAGGCTGAGGAAGTCGGGAAACCCATCCAAGGGTTGCTGTAATGGTGACGAATGCAGCCCCACATCTCTCAACACCACCTTCCTTCTTTCCCTGTGTCCCAATTTCCCCTGCCTGTTAGGACACCAGTCATGTCAGAGCAGGCCTCAGCCTACATGACCAGATTTTAATTTCATCTGGGCTGGGTGACCAAGGAAAGTGATGCTCTGAGACACAAAGGACCTAGAACTTCAGCGGAGGGATTTCGGGGGCCCCATGTCTAGCCCCTGGTGCCAGCCACAAGAGTTTGCATCTTAGGTTTGATGATTTCCTGAGCGCCCGGGCCCTGTCCACTCACCCCTTAACATCTTTTGTCACCTCCTGCTGCCACCTAAACTCTAACAACAGGGCCCCCCCTTTCTTGATGGACCCTCCAGTTCTTGACGCATCACTGACGTGAGCACAACTGCTTCCCACCTCCTGTGCCCCCCCCAAATTAATCAAAATAAGGGAACTGAGAGGGGTTGGGGGAGGGGTGCCGGCCTCTTTGTTCAGCTCTGATTTGTTTTAGTTCAGAATTGGCCAGTTGCTAAGCAGGAAGGCAGGTTCAGGGTTAGGGTTCTGAAGACTAAAAGCTTTGGTTTAAAAATAGGCAAACTGAAAAAAAAGAAAAAACCAAAAACCCTGAGAGCCACTCGGATGGCCCCGTGCAGAGTGGTAATTGATCTAATGCAAGTTTTGCCTGGATAACCTCATTATTTGTGAAGTTATGTCAACGTGGGTCCTGCCAAGTCAGCAAGCACTTACAGGATGAGACTTCTAAATGAGGGGCAGGACTATTTGTGGTTCATCTTGAAAACGCAATGCAGGGACCTGGTGGGCACGCACCAGTCCCCACGTCAGAGGCCCTGGCAGCAGGCTGAACATGGCACAGCCGAAGGGCTGGGCATGGGTCCTGGCTGCTGGTGCTCCCAGGATGGGCTGTGGAAATGTGGTTTGCAGACAGCCCTGGCTGGCTGGCAGCAGCCTCAGCTTCAGAGGGGCCCTGGCACTTGGGCTCCATCTGGGGCTGCGGTACAGAATTGTACCAACGGTTCTTCCTAGCCTCAACCTGCTTCTTCTTCTTAATAGGTTTTTCATTTTTCTTTTTGCTACTCATAGGGCTTGAACTCAGGGCCTAGGCTCTGTCCCTGAGCCTCTTCGTGCTCTCTCTAGCACAAAGGGTGGCTCTCCATCACTTGAGCTACAGCCCCATTTCTGGCTTTTTCCTAGTGGTTTTTGGGAGATAAGAGTCTCACAGATTTCCCTGCCTAGGCTGGCTTTGAACTGTGATCCTCAGATCTCAGTCTCCTGAGTCACTAAGAAGACAGGCACGAGTCACCTGTGCCTGGCTTCTCCTCCAGGCCTAACCCTCAAGGGCCCCTGGTATCCAGCTCCTGCTTTTGCCTTCCTTCGCACTTTGTGCCTCCTGATAGGGGTGGAAACACACCACTTTGTGGTGCCAGCTGGAAGAGCTTTTGTGGATTTTCAAGTGGAAAAAAAATCTTCTCAATTATTTAAGAACAGAAACTGAATTCTCATTGATTTGGCTCGTCCAACATGAGAAAAATGCATGGAAATTACTGTTTGAAAGGACAGCCTCTCCTTCACTTGTGATTTATTTTTCTTTTTGCCACACAGGCCAGGTGCTGTTCTAAATACTGTTAATACTAGGATATATCAATCTGGATATTTTGCTGTTACTGTATAACAAATTACTTGGGGTGGGGTGATTTTAAAAAGCAAAGGATTTATATAGGCTTGAGGTTCAAAGTTTAGAATATCTAAGGATCATCTGGTTGGCAGTGTTCTCAGGCAACTCAGGGTGTCATATGACAGGCAATAAGGGGTGTATGTGTTTTAGTTCTCTCTCCCTCTCCCTGTCTGTCTCTCCCTGTCTGTCTGTCTGTCTGTCTGTCTGTCTGTCTGTCTGTCTCTCTCACCATTATTCATCTCCCAAGGGCCCCATCTTGGTCTGACTAAATTTCTTAACCCTACACAAGGAGAATTAAATTCCAACGTAGCTGACTACAGAACACTCAAGCCACACCCAAACCACAGTGAGACAGACGGAAGTTCTGAAAGGGAAAGACTGCCAGAGAGGAAACAGTACCAGCGCACATGGCATGTGAGAGTGGAGCCCACGTAGCTGAACGCAGGGAGGCAGCTGGAGGGGAGCAGTCGGGGATGGCAAAAGAAGAGGAGGATGGAGAGGACGCGAGGGGCCCACCAGACTGCAGCACTGTGTGTGTGCAAAACACACACACACACACACACACACAGGAACACAGGTGAAACACAGGAGAAACGCCTGTGAACAACTGGCCTGCGCCTCGAAGCAAATGAACGACAGGAATGTGAAGCAGCAAAACTGAGAAGAGAGAGGGTGAAGGGGTTGGACGGGCTCAGAATGCTGCCTGTGTGCATGCGTGCAGCCCTGCAAAGGTGAGGCTTGCTGAGATTGCTGTGGGAAGAGGAGGAATGACGGAAGAGGTGGGTGTGCTTGAGGTATGGCGTGTGCATGCACGCAAGCACCCGCCTGAACCCCTGTGGACGGCCAACTGGTGTGAATTAAAGACATAGATTAAGAAAAGGTTCTCTGCCGGGCCCCAGTGGCTTGTGACTAGCCACTCAGGAGGCTGGGATCTGGAGCACAAACGCAGCCCAGGCTGAAAACTCCCTGCGAGACTCTTACCTGCAGTCAATCATCCTCCCAAATACAAAACAAAACAAAACAAAAACAGAAGTGGCACCATGGTTCAAGAGGGTGAAGCACTTGCTTTGAGATGGTGCCCAGGCTCTGAGTTCAAGCCTCATGACCAACAAAAAAAAAAAAGAGTAGAAATTTTTGAAAAAGAGCATCCAAACTCCTACAGGTAAAACTTGAGCTGCTGAAACTCGAAGGACCTATGGGTTCCTGCTGACTGGCAGTGCAGTTTAGCCCCCAGCACCCTGTGATGGATGGAGGGGATCTGAGTGGTCCAGACATTGGAGTGCCGGCTGCCAGGCCCAGAATGGTGCTGGCCTTAGGTTCTGGGAAAGGCGGAGGAACTCGGCATCTCACATCAGTACCCAGACCTGTTCAAAGTCAGCAATCACAGTGCTCAGGAATGGCTGTCTGAGTGGTACCAGTTATGTCCATGAGACCTCAGAGGGGACTGTTAAAGCATCAACCATTGTCTCTATTTTCTCAGGAATCCACCATCTCTTATACGTGACCTCCCTGCTAGAGTCAGGGTGGTGTCCAGGGACCAATTTTGAGGCTCATTCTGTGAGCAGAAGCTGTCAGGCAGGCCTGAGGGCTGGCTCAGGGGGTGGTCAAGACAACAGGGCATTTGCACAGTCCCCATGGCTTCCCATCCACACCTCTCATCCTAGGCACTCTTCCGAGTAGCTGCCAGTCTCTCCACGGCACCTGCAGCCCCCATAGCTCTGCTCGCCTGACAGAGTCGCCACAGTTCAACGATGGGTCACATTTCCTCTTCTGGGTGCTTCTCCTCCCCTGAGAAGAGAACCAACCACTCCCTGGTCTCACCTCCTTCCTCTTGGGTGCTGGCAATGGAACCCAGCCCTTGGGCATGACAGGCAAGTGGTCTGCTAGGAGCCACTCCCAAGCCAAGGGCTGTGCTGTCACTGGGACCTGGACAGGCCAGCCTCTCTCCATTGGTAACACAGGGACCGTGACAGTACTGAGTTTGGCTGGACTGGAGAGAAATACGTCTTAGACTCAGGCCTGGTCAAGGAAATGTAAACCAATGGAGTCACATGCCTCAGTCGTGGTATCTGAAGCAATAGCTGCTAAGAGCTAACCATCACAATTCTTTATCATGTAGAAGTAGTTTATTTAGATATAAGTATGTAAAAAGGCGATGCTTAACTTCAACCTGTGGCTTACACCAAGCATCATAGCTACTCAGGAAGTGGGAGCTGGAGGATCACTATTCAAAGCCACCTCTTGGCAAAAAATTAAATTAAATTAAAAGTTTGACAGATTCCAGGAAAGGCCAGGAGGACAGTATGGCCTAGCAAGCCCGAGGTCCCGAGTTCAAATGCTAGCACACCAGAAAAAATGCTAGCACAACAGATAAAATCCAGATGGGAGTTAATCTACGACAGCCTCCCACTTACAAACAAGAACACAGTGATGGAATGGTTGCAAATGAACCCTGGTGGAAAATACAGATTCTGAGGGCCTGATGTAGTGAAGCATGCTTGTAATCCCAGCTAGAGGTAGGGATTGGGAGGATCATGGCTCAAGGTTAGCTTAGGTAGAAGTTAGCAAAAGCCCCTACCACAACAAACAAGCTGGGCGTGGTGGTGTGAGCCTGCAGCTCCAGCTATGTGGAAGGAGTGGGTGACAGGCCTGCACTCTGAAGCCAGCTACCAGGCAAAAACACCACATAAAAAATAACTGAAGATGGCTTGAATTGCACGTGGAGTTCAAACCCTAGTATTTCCAAAAAGGATGCAAATTTGGATCTCGCTAATCTCATTAAATGTCAAGTATTCTGAGTCACTGATCTAAGGTAGAGCGCAGGATCCTGCATTTCTGATAATCTCCCGTTTGAGTGAGCCTTACACTACTATGGTGACCTATCTGTCTAAGGTTGTCAACATGTGAAAAGTTGGTTTGCTTCAACCTTCAAGAGATTCTTGTTCAAGGTGAAAATGTCCCCATTGCTTGGGGCTCTGAGAAGTATATCGCACCAGCACAGGAACTTGTAAAAGAGCAAACCACATCACAAGGCAGGAGGCATCAAGAGGAAGAGACCAATGACCTACACACCTCTCATCAGGCCCCACCTCCCTGAAGGTCACAGTACCACCCAACAGTGCCATCAAAGGGAACTAAGCCTTCAACACAGAGATCCAAATCATGGCATGTCCCATCTGACTCACTTAGAGCAAGCAGCAAAGCATTAGGCTCCTTGGATCTTGGCTCCCTCCATGCAAACCACAGGAACCCAGGGATAGCACAGATTCCCAACCCCGCACCCTCCGCAGCTCCAGCATGGATGGGACCCAAATGGCAAGCAGGAGAAATCAGATCCAACTGAGAGAAGCCTTGCATTCAAGGTTTCTGATTGGCTCATGTGGATTTAGTTAGCATCCTCAGGCCAGGGGAAGGAAGAATTCTGATCAATAGTCTCATTGATACTGAGAGCAACAAAGGATGAACGTTTTCTTGAAGAACTGAGCACTAGTATGAGGAGAAGAGAGGCCCTGAGTCCATTGTAGATCTGAAAGGTGAACGTTTGCACTTCTACCTTCCTGAGATACTGCTGTGGCCCATGGGCCTCTCTAGTCACCTCCTCAGAGCCCCAGCTGTAAGGCTGGACAGGCCACAGAGATTCATCCAAGATTCGAATGGTTCATCAGAGTGTTGCTTCTTTCTGGCCAGCCAAGATTCTTCCTTCTCGGCTTCTCCTTTGTTTTGCATCACAGGCCAGAGGCCGCCCAGTTGCCAGGCATTTAGACAGCACCTTATTATCATGTTGAGGCTTCCTTGTTTGATTTAAAAAAAAAACTTTATCCAATTTGCAGCAAGCAACTCGATTTTAAAGGTCATTCTATGAACTGCAAAGATGGATCAGGAGGGTGAGGTCATTTTTCATTTGGGAAACCGTGTGGTCTGGAGGACTCTGTCTGTTCGCAGGGCCCACTGATGCCACTCTGGGCATGTAATCGTGGGGGAATAAAGAGCCTGCTTCCCCTTCCAGAGCACAGCACTACTTTCTCTCCAAAGCAGCCGTTATCAGTCAGTCTCCTCCCGACCTGGGCCAGCGTGCACAGGTTCACAAGTCCCACACCAGGGCGAGGCAGTGTGCCAACTTCACTGTAATCACTTCGTTGAAATATCTGGAAGTGTCGAGCAAGAGGCTGGTTCTCTGTTGCCATCATTTATGACAGAGGCTAGAATAAATCCGTAGACATGGATTTCCCTATAAAATACTTCCTTGTGAAACTTTGTCATGCTGCAAAATGAAAAGAAGGTGAGGGAGAGGAGAGGAGAGGAGAGGTAAAAACAAGGCTAGAACAAGCCCAGGGCTCTTGAGTTCAAACCTCGCTACAGTACTGCCCCTAAATCTCATTGGTTAACTCCCCACCCAGCACAGAACCCCTCTTCTGTGCCAAGCACTGCGCTCTACAGTTTATGCGATGATCAAGAGGATTTTCCTTGTCCTCCATAGGCCAGTACAGATGACTTAAAACTGGAAAGACTGGGAGGACGTCACCAATCAACAACAATGCACTGCTTCTGGTGAAAATACACTGTGTTGGGATTCTCAGTGGAGAGGAGGGCTTTCTCCATGGAGCTTACTTGGTTGGTGGAATGGGAAGACAACCACAAAGGGCCTGGCATGACTCTTCAGCCACTAAAGTGAAACCATTTGGGCAGAGTTGGGGGAGCAGCCTACAGAGTTAGTTTTCAAACTGTTCAACTATATGGCAGCATTTAGGTAAGTCTCTGATGACTGCCCTGGCTGCCTTGGGAAAGGGTGGTAAGTGGGGACCTGTTCCCCATTTCTTTTTCGCACCTCTACAGTATACTGAACAATAATGATCTTCCAGCTTAAGTATCCACATTCTTTGATTGCAAGAGAACTTTAAAAGAAAGTGGAGGAAGGACATCTCTCGTGAACTCAAAGTGCCACCGACAAGGCATTCCACTCAGGCAAGGCAGAATTTGGATGTTCATACTATTTTGTCCAGACTACTTTTTCCTTCCTTCAATCTGTTTTCCTCTCTGGTGGCTTCTCTCCTGGTGTAGAATCTCCCCGATTGCTATCCCTGGCCACCGAGTAGAGCCGGGCCCATCCGCACAAATTCAAGAGCTTATGTCTGCTCTGATTTTAGAATTGGCAACATGGGCTCCACCAATCTTAGAATCAGTCTCAGTGGTATTCTTAGCCAGACTGGACTCACTGGTCAGGGAAGGTGTCAGATTTGTATAAAGATGTGGAGAGAGAATAAGGATCATTAAATGAATAGGGTGGATGACCATGGAAATGTAAATAAATGCTTATATATCATTACTATCTTTCTTCAAGTTCATCCATCCACCCTCCATTAACCCCTCATCCATCCATCCATCCATTCATCCACCATTATCCATCCATCCATCCATCCATCCATCCATCCACCCATCTAATCACCCATCCACTCAAAGGTGAGTGGTAACGTATCATAACAGTCAATGTTAGACCTGGCATCTATACCCAGTCTCCTTGAGAACTTTGAGAAAATTCTCTCCTTGAGAGAATATTTTTCTCCAGAACATGCAGTCTCCTCCGCTGATTTGTAGGAGGTTTCTGACAAGGCAAGCCTCGTGGAATTATTGCCTCAACAAACAGCAGCATGCAAGGGTGTATTTATCTCTAGTTTTATTATTAACCTGTGCTCATTTTCGTCTTAGTATCATATCTATCTTTTCCAAAGAGAAGTTTACCTTCATTATAATGCCACATCTCAGGGAAAAAAATACAAATAGCAATTTTAATGTCAAAGCTACATACATTTTTATCGGGCTGAGCCTTGATCCGTAAGCTATTATCTGAACTGCTAAAACATGCCCAGTGGACCTGCCCTCACATCTCCATGTCTAAGACTGCACCATTTCAGCCAGGTCCCTGCCATTTCCTCAAGCTGCCCCGCTCAGGTGCGAGCAGGAGGGTGGCCAGAGAAATGCTGAGTGGGGCACTGGCAGTGACCTCACCAGCCAGGCTGAGCCTGCGGGAGAAAACGCAGCATGGAAGCCGCAGAGCCCCGTGGACTTGCTACACGTCTATCATCAGAAAGACTTGCTTCCCCTCCAGGGGGAAGCCTGGTGCCCACTGCCCTTGTGGAGCTGAAATGAATTCAATTTACCTTGCTGTAATTGCTTATTTGATTCCTGATGGTGACACACAGTTAGGAGGGAAATTGACATTCTGTCATTTCTGTTCCAATGAACCCAACTCCAACAAGTCCCTTCCTAGGTGCTTCGTGGTCACTGGGCCACCTGCCCTTCTTCTAAAAAGACATTAGAGAGGGAGGGAGGAAGGTAGGGAGGGAGAGAGGGAGGGAGGGAGGGAGGGAGGGAGGGAGGGAGGGAGGGAGGGAGGGAGGGAGGGGAGATTGCAAACACAGAATCCCAAGCCAGGTCTCTTTAGAACAGTGAGACAGATGACTCGCTTAAGTGGCCTGAGTGTATGTGAACCTCCTTTCATCCCCACAGACATGACAGACTCCTCAGAAAGCATTGTGAGTGGGTTAGAAAGAGCAATTCTCTCACTCTGTCACCTAAAGACTGTTTCTGTTCAACATCAAGTTGTTAAGAAAGTAGAATAGTTTAGGACCTAAGAGACAGTTTTAAGTACACAAAGGAAGGAGGAATGGAAGGGAAGGGAAGGGAAAGGAAAGCAAAATGGGTTTCTTGGGCTCTGGGTACCAGTGCCCTCTGGGCCCAAGCCTTTGCATCACACAACAACCTCAATGATGCCCACAGCTGGAGGACCTTGGTTATGGAAGAAAAAAAATGCATAAGAGCTTAACTAGAAGTCTAAATATCAATATCCAGGAAACAGAGGCTCCAGTATATTCTGGCATAGGTGATTTAGATGGCAACACTACATTATGACTTGGCCCTACCTGGCGTAGTTTCCTTTGTTCAACATCCCTATGCCACTCAGATAAATGGCATGTTCCGTGGGCATGGGTCTTCCCCTGCCTTATCACAGGCAGCTCCAGGATGCTCCGTCTATTTACACCGCCCCCAAGTTGTTGAGCCACTGGGGAGTTCTTCCTCTAGTGGTTTGCCAACAAATGCCTCTTATACTCATCACTCTGTGTCCAGCACCTAGCACAGTGCCTGGCTTGGAGCAAGCTCCTGGGAATCCTGGATTGATTGGCACTGTCTGGCCAGGCCCCAGCGCTGTCCATCATTGAGACAGGAGAGCAAAGCTGCTTCCCAGACAGAGCCGCCTTCCAGGTCCAGGCCGCATCAGCATGCGGCTCACACCAGCCAGCCATCGACCAAAGCTGTGATCTTAATAAATCAGGAGGAAGGAGCACAGCTTCCCAGAGGCCTGCGAGAGTCTACCTGGGAGCCCAGAAAGGCTGAGAGACCTGTGGTTGACTGTCTTTGGATTCTCAAAGCAACCGGCAGAAAATACTGACGGATTATGAGATAAATTTTCCCTTCTTCATTCTTCCATAGGTAGAGGTTGAAAGTCCCACCTGGTTCTTGGGGCTCCTTGTGCCCCAAGATACATGGGATCTTCCTTCCTTCAAGTAGAAAATGAGGCACCCCCTCTTCTTGCCCATACAGCATTCCCCAAGCTACTCGAGATGCCCAGAACCCACAGATACGTTGCCACAAGGGATAGCCAAGGACTGTGCTGGTCCACAGCCAAAGCTTATCCTAATTTTAATCTGTCTGAAAAACCAGTGTCTATCTTAGTTCTCGTTTGAATGAGAGAGCTTTTCTGCTAATGACCATTAGATGGCTGTTTATTTCTATCCTCTAGGATGATTCTCTGTGCTCAAGGCCATACAGGCTGTCAATCCATGTGTACAGCTCTGAGCACACATGGAAGCACCATGCCACAAAAATCTTACCACGAGATGTCTGTGCTTCCCATCCAACCCCCTGGGCTACAAAAGAATCTAAACTCCCTCCGGATACATTCCTTGCTCTTCAAATGATCATCCCCGGGGCCCTCTGTGGGCCCAGTGTTCTGAGGAAGAGATAACCGACAGTCATTTCCTAAACCTCAGTGGGGAAAGCTTTTAAACTACTAATGACCATACAATGCCTGGTGCCTGCAACTAGTATTTGCTGAGCACCTCCTACCTGCCAAGAGTTATTCTAGGAGCTTGAGAAGTGGCAGACAAAACAAAGACACAGCTAGTGGCCCAGTAGGGAGGAGCCACAGCAGAAAATCTGCAAGCATGCAGGTTTATACCAGTGATAACTTGAGATTCTCTCCGCTGTCAGCTCAGCGCCGATGGGTAACAGGAAAGGGTCATAGGTGTGGAGCGGGTGATCAGGAAAAACCTTTGGAAAAGAATACGTTTGAGCAAAGAGCCACATCAAGCAAGGTTCAAGGCAAGTGTAGTCCAGGAAGGAGAGCACAGAGGAGGTGCTCAGAGTTTTCTAGAAACAAGGACAGAGGCATAGCAGGAGTCTTGGGAGTGGCAGAGACTACCGGCCAGAGCAAGGCACAGAATGCAGCCTGCATCTCCAGGCAGCCTTCCCTGGGGGAGTCACACCATCAACACAGGAAAGGTGACTCTGGAAAATAAAATAAAAATTTAAAAGCCCTAAACTAAAGGCAGCTGCTACAATAATGGAATTGGACAAGCAAGCCTATAACATATGATATGTGGACCACACATCTGATGCATAGCGCCTTTGTCCTTAGAGAAGATGAGATTCCTTTGTGCTTCCCACTGGCAAGAGAAGCCCCGGAACAGAGTCCTCTGCCAGCTGCCCTAAGAGGACCACCTCTCTCTCTTCCCCACTGTCCAGCACCTTTCTAGTGGGGAAAAGTAATACTGGAGGGAGAATCAGGGTGGACAGTCAGGTGCTCAGCCTTAGCCATTAACTATTTATGACTTTTTTGAAGAATGAAAACTAAATCTAACTCAGTGACACACATACAAACCAACCCCTAACCCCTAGAAAGCCCCAGGGAGACAGCGGCGTGTCCCAACCTCTTGTATGTCTTTTATATATCTTTATTTATGTCTTTCACTATAGAAGCCAGGCACTGCCTTTTCCTGCCTCCCTTGCAGCTAGAGTGGATGCATGTGATCTCATTTCTACCAATCAGATGGCTTGTTTGAAGCTAGAGGCTGGAAGCTGGTGTCATACTGATTTTCACCCATTTCCAGGGGGCAGCAGTGGAGGAGCTGATGTTCTGGTACAATGTCTGAGCCTTTGACATCATGAGCTTCATGGAGCCCACTGTAGGGATGGCGATCCTGTGCTAAGTGCTACGTTTCAGGACTGCCCATGGTGCAGCCCCAAAGCCTGGCCTTCCTCCTCACCTCAGCAGATGGTGGCTGTCTCACCCTTCTGGAGTCTGAAAATCAAGCACAGGGCATCTGTGGGATCATATTCCCTCTGGGGGCTCTGGGGAGAATCTGTTCTCTGTTCCCCCCAGTTTGTGGAGGAGGGTGACATTCCATTACTCCTGTTTGGTCTCACAGTCAAGTTGCCTTTTCTTCTCTTCTGACTCAGGGTGCATGTCTCTGGATTTCATATGACCTGGGTAATCCAGCATAATCTCCAGATCTCTGTAAAGAACTTCTTTTTGTTTTATCCATTTCCAGCTTCAGGTATTAGGGCAGAGGATACCATTCAACCCACCACATCCCTCCTGAAAACTCTGTAGTATCTCCTGTATCAGCCTAGGTTCTGGTATATTGTTTTGTGCTGGGATTTGCACTCAAGGCATCACCACTTTTTTAAGTCTGGGGCTCTATACCTTAAGCCACATCTCCTGCCCTGTTTTTTTCCCTAGTTATTTTGGCAATGAAGTCCAGCAACTTTTTCTGCCTTGCCTGGCCTTGAATCATAATCATCCAGAATATGACTAGGATTACAAGTATAAGCCACCAGTGCCTGGCTCTATTTTTTTTTTGGTATCCAGAGCCTGCCATTAACAGCATCTTCCTTGTATCTAGTGCCCAAATAGGACCAGGGGTCTGGAACACAGCCCTGCTTCCAGTCTCAACCTTGAGATGTCCTCTGAAGACATGCAGGACTCTCGGCTGCTCACCTCAGCTCCCACCATGTGTGGAGGAATGGAACGCTCACATCAGCAGCTCTGTGGCTGAAACATTTTTTTTTCAGCTTAAAGCATGTCTCTTCACCCTAAGAGGTTGCCACACAGACCCCGCCACAGAGCCAGGCGGTCAGCCTCAAAACATCAACTATTTATGATTTTGTTAAAAAATAAAACCCAGCTCACACTCAGTCACAGGAATCTAAGGAACAACCTCAAGCCATGAGAATGCTTCTGTGCCCTGACCTTTGTGTCCTCTGCCCTGTTTCCTCTGCCAGCCCAGGCCCCGGGGATGTGCAGTCTCCCTCAGAAACACTCTCCAGACATACTCAGACAAGACGGCGATTCCTCAAATGTGAGAAGCAACTTGGCACGGTGGCTATGTGCTGTCAGCAAAAGCCAGAGCGATCTGGACAGAAGCTTAAAGACTGATGCAATTCCTTCCTATCGGTGTGACCTTGGGGACCTTCTTTACCTCCCTGTGCTGTTTTCTCCTCCTTCAAAGATAGGAAGTGCTAGCTATATCACTGACTGGCCCGTTTCATGAAGGTTCAGTCTTTATGTGGAGACAGCTTCAGTTCCTTGGCCTGAATTGTCCTCCTCTTCCCCCAATGACACCATCTTGAACTCAGTCTTCTAGGCATGTAGTGTCTCCTTCATCCATGATGGGTGGGCTATGGATTTTTAAAAATATTTTGGTGAATAATGCTGCCATGTCTCAGTGGGTGTATATTCTGTGTTCAATGGAGGCACAAGAACAGAATGGAATAGCTCCCCGAGGCATGGTACCCTGTTTCTCTGGAACCTTCTTGTCTACAGAGGCAGCAACCACTGCTTTGACCTGGAGCTCCCTAGTACTATTTTGGGGAGATGTCTCATCTTGGGGATGTCCCACCTACTCCCCCAAGCATACTCTGCTTAGCTATGAGGGGCGGGCCATCACTGTCTTTCTGTTTTGCACGTCCCCTGTGGGAGAGAGTATCACTCATGACATCAGAAGATTCTGTATAACCACAGCATTCTCAAAGTCTCTATTTGAACAAGCACAGCCAGGCTTCCAATAGTTATTGCTCCTGTGAAATGCTACAGGAATACCCTTGGTTTGGACCCCTAGTTTCAACTGGACCCTGTATTTTTTTCCTTTTTCCTTTTTTTCCCCATTTACTCCTGGTTGAATCTCATCCTCTTTTCCTCTGCAAAGTGGGGGAAAGGATTCTGTCTGCTTCCTAGGGATACATTAGGAGCAAAATAAGTGCTATTGTTTCTATTTGCTTGGGTGAGTGCTTTTCTTCCTGGTTCAAACATCCCAAACATGCCAAATAGGCATTTTGCTAGATCCAGAAAATATGTGGAGGTAGAGGCAGGACTAGATGGCAGCAGGAAGAATGAGCCGAGGGCCTTTCTAACTTCTCAGCACCTTTCTAACATCTCAAGAGCTGGAAACACAAGACAACTCTGAAACAGTTTCCCAGTGAGTGGTGGGGACTGGAAGGCTCACAGCACCAGAACGGATGTGATGTGCTCCCAGAAAGTCAGGTTCTGGAAGCCTACAGGCGCCTCTCAGCTCCAGGTGTGCCACGCACTAGAAGATGGCTTTGGGGAACGGGCCTTCGGTCTTTCCCAGCCTCAGTTTTTCCCTCTGAAAATGGAGGGAACCCACATGCAAGGGTCTGCAGGCTCCTGGCAGGGCGTGCTTCTCAAAATGTCAGGTGTTGAATGAAACTGAATGTCACTGGCTTACACCTGTAATTCTAGCTATTCAGGGGCTAAGATCTGAGAAGCGAGGTGCAAGGACAGTCCTAGGCAGGAAAGTCCATGAGACTCTCATCTCCAGTTTAAAAAAAAGCCAGAAGTGGAGCTGTGACTCAAGTGTTAGAACACTGGCCTTGAGCAAACAAGCTCAGAGACAGCTCCCAGGCCCCGAAGTTCAAGCCCCACAACCCACTAAAACAAAACAACAAAAAAAAGTGAAGTGTTGCAGACCTGTCTGGTCCTGCATCCAGATGCTGCCTCCAGGCAGGGCAATGTCCCCTCTGCCCCATGGGCCAGGCTGGACTCTGCCAGGCGATGCCCACTCACAGTGGTGCCAGCACCCAGAGTTCCCAGGGAGCAATGTCCAGTGCTGCTCCAGGAACTGGGTGACAGAGGAGGAAGGAAAACAACCTGAAACAGAAATAAATCCCACATGCCACCATCTCATTAATGTCTAAAATTAGGTTAACATAATTAAAAATTTAAGGGCTAGATTAAAGCATGTCAGTCTAGCATTGAGTGCTGAATTATGCCATGGATCTTTTTTCTTTTTTCCCTACTGGTTTGTGCCAGAGGGGTCGTTCAGAGACGCCCAGGTGACACACTGTTCTTGGTGATGCTTGATTATCACTGAACTCTTGCAGCTGGCCCCGTTTGAAAGATGGTTCTCCCAAGACGGCACTGCTAGGACTCCTTGAAAATGTCTGGCTTCATAGCTGATCCCCATCCTATGCAAGGTCACTCCAAGGTCAGCCTATCTTCATTACATGTAAGCCACCCTGTGTACCCCCAGGATCACATTTTGAGGTGCAAAGCCTTCCATCTTATGGACACACAAGTGCCTGTAGTCCATCCTTGGTTACACTGAATGTGAGGACCAGAGTCTACACTCGGCAGCACATCCACCGTCCATCTCCTGTCAGCTCCTACCCAGTCTAAAGGACTCAAATGACTCCAGTCCCTGGAAAAAATCTGGGAAACACAGGTAGCAAGTACAGAAGACAAACCTGCTGGTAACCCTTCAGACACAGGAGGACACAACCGGCTCTGTGTGGGCGATCCTGCCGTGGACTCACGTGGTCATTGGGGCTGGGTCACCTGCTCCCTGTGCCCAGGCACGAGATGTACACTTCCCTAAGCTGTGCCTTGCTGGCTCAGAGGATTCCTGGACAGCCTAATGAGGTAGTGTGTGTGTGTGTGTGTGTGCATGTGTAATCCCCTCTTCAGGCAGGAACGAAGGTCCTTTAAGTATACTGTGGAGGGAGGAAGCACTTTTTGTGCCAGCAGGGCAGGGCTGTCATTACCTGCAGATCTGAGTTTCCTGACTCGCCCAAACTTGTCCACCCACCATTTCACTACCTCCACAGAGGCACTCGCCTGGGTGCTATGTGTACACTTGTTCAGTCTTCCTGTCAATGTGGTGATTTTCCCACAGCTGGGGGAACTCGGCCAAGGTTCCAGCTACCAGACTCCCTCAGGGCCCGTTTGGGGTCATGAAACATCCAGCCTTGGGATAACATGGCTTCTGTTCCCTCCTTGGCTCCTGTTTCTGCTTTGTGGCCTCATTTGGCTCCCCAAAAGACAGTGTGTCTACCTAAAAACGGATGAAGACCAGCCCAGGCATGGTGGCTTATGCCTATAATCCCAGACAGTGGAGAATCTTGAATTCAAAGCCAACCTGGACAAAAAGTTAGCTAGACTTCCATTGGTTCATGGCTCTAATACCAGTTGCAGGAAGATCATGGTCCAGGAATAGAAACACAAGGATTCCTGGGCTGTGGCTCAAGCGCTAGAGTACACCTTCTGTGTAGCAAGCAGAAGACTCTGAGTTCAAACCTTAGCACCCCCATAAATACTAAAATGGGTGAGATACACCAGGTATGGTGACACATGCCTGTGATTCCAACACTCAGGAGGGGGCATAGGTGGATTGGGGGGATCAAGGCCAGCCTGAGCTATGAAGTGAGTCCAGGCCCCTCCCCCAAGTGGACTCGACAGTGGCCACTGGGGAAAATGCTGGTGGCCCCACAGCTCATGCTGGTGGCTCTGCTGCAGCGAGCAGGGGCATTCGTGGCATTGTAGGTCCTGGGCTGGGCACACGGCGATCCACAGTAGGATCCTGCGGGGCTCACAGTGCCCGTGGGAAATTCATCCAGGGATTTTGGAGAGTGTTTTAAGACCCAAGAAGAAACGGAAGTGAACTCAAGGACACCTCTTGCATGGCAGGCTTTCTAGAAGGCGCTGTAGTCTTTGTGGACAGAGTGTAAGCGATCTCTTCCATGCCTGCACACAGTAGGTGCCAAAGACATTGGAAAGGTGGCTGGGTAGAGGCATGCTGTGGGGACTGGGGACTCTCCACAACACCACACCGGTGCCTGATTCACCTTCAGGTACTGGATGGCCCCTGGATCCTTCCACACGTTCTCCTGCCCAAGCTCCCTGCAGCCAGGCCTGGTCTGCCCTGTGCCTGGTCCCTTCTCTTCTTTGTCCTGCAGAGGCCCTGATCTGTCTATCTGGTCCCAAAAGACCCTTTTCTGGGGCCTTTGGGGTTCTCAGTGCCCGGCAGTATCTAAGCTCATGACGAGAGCATCTCAATGCATGGGCTCTGGCTGTCTGGGTGGCCCTTCTGCTTTCTCCTCCTCGCTGGCCATGTGGCTTCTGTCCACAGACTCCACATTTGCTTCTTTCTCAGGTTTCTCTTTGGCTGGCTGGCTCTCTTGTCATCATGTTCATGTCTCCATGAGATGCCACCTCCTCCAGAAAGTCTTCCTAGATTCCATGCCACGGCCGGCTGAGGTTTGCTTTTCTTGATAATCTTGGTCGCCTTCTCTACTTATTATCTGGCATGAGCGGCAGTCGGAAGTGAGACTGAGACTCAGGTTCCCAGTAAACATTTTCTAGGGAGGAAGGAAAAGGCAGCAGGGCAGGACTGGCCTGGCATGTACCAACGCCACAGACCTGCAGGTTCTGCACACCTCCTCTGAGCACAGACAGCTCGTTCCTTCCCACTTAGCAGTGAATTATATTACCTGCTGGTGAGGGCCATGTCACCAGGCCAGTAATTAGTTCTCTGATTATCCACAATTGAAGCTGTTCTGGCTCACAGATGCCTTTCTCACACACACACGCACACACACACACGCACACACACACACACAAACCCGGCAGGCCAGCCAGGACATTTGGCAGTGCCTGAGCTCCCAGGAAGGCCGATCAATTTCCGTTTGATTTGTTTAGAAATAACAAATAAAGAAAGTGGAGCTATTCTGGAGGTTTAGGTTCCTCCTTCGCTGGGATTTGGGGGGAAGGAGGCAATTTGAAATTGCCAGTTAGGACAAGACAGGCAGATCGCATTCACGGCTCAATCGGATTCCCCTGTAATCAGAGCTAATAACTGTATTTTTCTACTACTAAACAATTCTGTTATTTTAAAGCTAACTATAGAGGCAGCTAAACGATGGCCGGGGGCTGGCCGCAGGCAAGGCTGCCCTCCAGTGTGACAATGCACCCCATTTAACACCCCCACTTTGTTCTAATTTTATCCCAGCTGACGTGTAACTTGTGGGGTGAGACAGGATGAGCACTGATGAGACCTCTAGGATTTGGGAGTGGGCAGTGCTGGGGCTTGAACCCAGGATCTGTTGCTCTCGCTTGGCTTTCTCACTCTTCAGGGCCAGCGCTCTACGACATGAGCCATAGCTCCATGTTTGGCTTTTTGATGGTGAACAGGACATAAAGAGTCTCACAGACTTCTTGCCTGGGCTGACTTCGAACCTCAATCCTCAGATCTTAGCCTTTTTAGTAGCTAGGATGACAGGCGTTGAGCCACTAGCACCTGCCTCTGAGAGACTTCTTAAGCAACCCCAAATTGAACCCGTCCCTGGAACAAAAAGGGAGTCTTAAAGATCAAAGGTTTCTGTGTGCCCAATTGCTCTTCCTGACCTCTGCCCAAGTTTTGTCCCTTGCTCGGCTAAGTCCACCGCCATTCGGCTTTGGTCTGACCCTTGCTTCACCTTCCTGCCCTCCAGCCTTTCCCTTCATGCCTGTGTTGAGTGAGCTTTGGGGCAGCATCTGGGTAAAAGTGCTGTGATGGAATTCCAGCCTTACTGTGAGCCACTGGGAGAGCCATGGGCCATGCCACGCTCAGGACATGGGAACAGAGGGGTGCTTATCTTGTAGGAGAGCTGTGCCTGTGGTATTTGTGACAGTACAGCACAGAGACCCACAACTGTGGCCTCCAGCCCCACAACCCCCAAACCTTCCAGCACTTCCTCAAATCCTTCTAGGAGCTGGAGGAGGGCGCCTGTCTCTGTGTGTCTCTCTGTCCACATGTCTTCTACCAGGGATGTTCAACTTCAACAACAGAGACCTTTGGGACCAGGTCATTCTTGGTGGTAGGGGGCTGGCTATCTTGTGTGTGGTTGGGATGTGAGCGCCAACCCTGATCCAGTCTTAGAGTTTCTGAGAGATCACACTCACTCTTTTAGTCCACCAGAGGGCCATTTACATCACTAAGAAGGAACAGGATGGCCACTGTGGGGAAGGGGGCACGGGGAGTCCTCAAGGACAAACGCATAGGTAAGAGGCTGAGAGTGGCTCATGACTCATCCCAGCCATCAGAAAGCTGCAATCAGATGCTCAGACTTGGGCAGGAAAGTTCAACAGACCTCTCCTCAACCAAGAGCTGGGTGCAGTGGTGTATGCCCTTATCCCAGCTACCAAGACAACAAAGGTAGGTGGTGTCCAGGTGCATTACTGGGCATGAAGTGAGACCCTGTCTTAAAAAATAATCAAAAAATAGAGCCAGAGTGCCCCAGCAAAGCTTCTACCAGCAAGGACTGGCGACATAATTCGCAGCGTCCACTGTGCAATGAAAGTGTCGTCCTCTTGTTCAAAAACTATTAAGATCTGAAAGAGAACACAGGTGGCACCTTGTGGAGGTGTGTCATTACAGTGGTTTCATATCCAGGGCCCTGGCTGCCATGACTGGTTGCTTTATACCCAATGCAGAGATCAGTGAAGAAGGGGCAGTTAGTTCCACAGCTGATAGATTCTCACAGCAAAATACACAATGCAGAGATCAGTGAAGAAGGTGCAGTTAGTTCCACAGCTGATAGATTCTCACAGCAAAACACACCACAGAAGCAGAACTCACGACCCCACCTTCTGCCCATCTTTCCGACTATAAACACATCACACCAGGGGTAAGTGCCTCTTTCTTAGCTATCTAGAATATTCTTAAAAAAGAATTGGCATCATTATCATGCAAAAATTCCAGACTCTCACAATGACTTAAATTAACTACTTCTACACCATTGCTCATATTTGTACCAGCAGGGAGGGTCTGGCAGGATGTTGCACACCTATAGTGTCAGCTAAGGAGGAGTTAGAGGTAGGAGGACCCACCTAATAGCTGCTGGTGCATATAATCGGTGCAGGTCTGTCCTGAGGCCTCTCCGTATCTCACATGATTTTTTTACTATCACAGTCGTCTTGTAAGACACATAGCATTTCCCATTTTGTGGCCAAGGAAGCTGCACAGAGAGGATGGAGAATCCTCCAGGATGTGTGAATCCTGAGTCCAGAGTCTTCAGGAGCTCTGGGATGAGGCCTGGCATCTTAGCAAAACCATGGGCAAAGTAAGAGTTTCTGTGAAAGATCAGAAGTGTGGAGGTGGGCAGAGGCAGAAAAAGCAGAGGAACAATGGCTGATTCCAGGAGCAGTATAGAACTGTTACCCAGCACTACCAAATACAAAAATGAAGTGGAATTGTCTCCCTTAAAAAAGGACCAAAGCTTTTCCCAAGGCCATGTGGCCACAGGAAGTTATGGCAGTATGTCCACATGGCCAAGGAGGTACTTTGGTAAGAACAAGTTTCTGTTATTTCTCAAATACCACAACTCCCGGCCTCCTCACCAACACATCAAGTTGGCCCAGGACAAACTCATAATCACTCTGCGACCTTTAGAAACCCAGATTTCTCACCACAAGGAATACCAACAAACACTGGTATTGTTACTGAGCATCTAGAAGCTTGCTGTACACCATGCAAAAATGTACCTCTGGGCCAGGAAGTTTTTGTTCCAAAAGGAGCAGCATGACCAGCAAGTCTTGACTAGAATTTACTCTCTTCCATACTGGGGCTTTGTTAAACAAACCACCTCTCTTTAAGCAACATTTCTGGGCAGGCAGGGTTTGCAAAATATAGAGACAAAAATCTCCTGTGCCAAGTTCTGACTCCTCCTGAAGGCCTCTACCACTATCCCACCCAGCCTCCCCCTCGTGGGGTGAAAGACAGAAGGAAATGTTTTTCTCCTGGGAGAGAGAGGGGATGGACCCAGTGAGACTCCACAGCAGGTTGTAGCTTTGTCAAGGAGAATTTTGGGTTTTGAAGTCAATGGCGCATTGTTCTACAGGGCTTCAGTTTCCTTTGAAGGTGTGTCTGAAAGGGTCTGGGTAAGGGTGGGGGGGCAGGAGTTTGCGTCTGATTATTTCTTTGCACACAGGGCACTGGGTACTTGTGGGCACTCCCTCTGGGATCTCAATGGAAGAAAGAAAGAGTTTGCACACTTTGGAACACAGACGTCAGAGAGGAGTGCAACCCATTTGCACCCCCTTTTGGGAGGTCCTTAAATCCGGCTATCTGGAAGTCAGCCAGGTGCCTGCATTTCAGAACGAAAATCAGATGCAGATGTCTGAATTCCTCCTCCAGAGGCACAACTCACTCCACTTGCCCTCCAGGCACACCTTGAACATCACCTTCCTGAACTCCACCTAGCACTTTTATCCACAGTGAAGCCCATTGGTTAGGCTTCCTAACACCTCTGGCCAATTTAGTGTTGTTCTCCTAACACTTGTTCCTGTCTAATAAATTAAATAAAAATTATGCACTACAGATCGCATTGATGAGGTAAAATGAAAGTCAACTAATTAGATTGGATTAGTTTACTGCGTTGGCCGAATGCCTACCCACCAGACATTAGCCAGGATGAAACTATGAAGGTAAGAATATGTGGTGTCTCCAGCTCCCCATCAAGCTCTGGCAGAGCATGGGGCTTAGAACCCAGGAAGCACTCAGGAAACTCTCGTAAAATGAACTAACAACATAATATGCAGTAGTGAGCCTTAAAGGGACTTGAAAGGCTGAGAGTGCAGGCGACACTGAGCTGAGCAAACCCTGGCTCAGTGTCCTGTCCATGAGTGGGGTCCCTCCCACCCCTATATGTCCAGGTTGCTTCACAAGGAACCCAGGGGCTAGCAGTGGATGCCAGGACCTCCTGGTGATGCATGCCTACCTCACGCTAGGAACCACAGCCACTGATGGCTCCTCCAAGACAACTTGCCTCAAGCTGGCAGCCAGAGCGCTCTATAGCCTGGCACCTCCTGAACTTGAGGATGCCGTTTCCAATCCCTTGTCACTCTTAGGTCTGTTCCTCCAGCAAAACGATTCTAGTTCGATCCGTCCCAAACACCCATGCAGCTCTCCCTTCCCATCTTGCTGGACAGGCCATAAAAACCACATGCTGTCTTAGAGTCCTGCCTTCCAGCTCTGATTCCCCACTTGGGTTCAGCGATGTGGAGTGCTGAGAGGCCATACACCTGACTCAGCCCTTCTAGCCTGTCCTCTGTGGGAGGGAAAATGTCCCAGAGGCGATCAAGAATGACTGATTTGCCTTTGGTGGGATTTATTAAAATGTCACAGAAAGCAAAATCCTGGATTCTGACAGAAGCTGTGTCTACCACGTCATTTAATTCGCAACACACCCTGGCATATCCACCACATAAACACATTGACACAAACACACAGACATGTGGAATCACACACACACACACACACACACACACACACACACACAAGATACCAACATGCAAACACAGATGCACGTTGTGGAGACACATGGGAACAAACATCCATAAACACCCTGAATTTCTTGGTCTAAAGCCAACTAAAGCTCCCACTGTTCCATGTTGATTGCCCCGGCACCGACAGCATGGGAAGACATGGCCAGCTTGCTAAGGAAGGAGGGGAAAGCTCGGTGTCCCTCCGTCTCCTTCTCCTGGAATAGGCTGCCTTGACCAAATCCAAAGTTTGGCTTGCTTTTCTATTGACATATCCACGGCTCAAACCTCCCGCTAGCATCTCTGATAGGCCCTTGTTTAGCCAAACTGTCAGCCCAGGAGGATTAATTTGATGAATTCTGGTAAGGGAAACTGCATTGCTGCCAACACAGTGGAATGGAGTGTGTTTGTGTTTGGGGTTCTGCTTTGAGAAATCTTGAGCAATCATAAATGCGGGAGGGTGGGGAATCAAACAACATTTTGCAGTTATTTTGTATTTCCTGGTCATGGCTACTGTTCTAAGAACAATTGTGCTTGCAGAAAGTCCCCATAACTGCTGTGACAAAGGAAGTTAAGGAAACCATTTGTCTCCAAGGAACCCCTCCCCCCCACTTCACTTCTAGAATCTGTTGCTTTACCTCTTCTGCCACCTTTTCCCAAGACAACCTCAAAAGGGTTTTTGCCTGTTAGGTATGCAGTAATTTATCTTTGCCTTGTAACTCTGGGACACACATACATACACATATACACACACACACACACACACACTCACACACACACACACAGGCATGTACACACACGTGCACACACATACCCACATAGCTGAGACTGGAAGATTTGGGGAAAGGTTCTGCCCATTGTGTTTCCGAGAGGCCCCTCCATTCCATGGTGATGTGAGAACTTTCGGAGGGAAAGGAATTGTTGTTCTCATGAAGTCCTAAGCATTCTTCCCCATGCTTCATCCAAACCAATTTATCTTATGCAGATCTGCTATATTAGGGGAATGAGCAGTTGGTCCCATTCTGTGCCACTGAGACGGACTTTTCCCTCCAAACAGAGGTATACTCCTGGTTCTTGTTGATCTTGTAATTCCTACAAGGTGCTAAGCTAGGTGCTCTGACCCGATTCATTTAGACCTTCGAGAGCATGAGGGGGTGTCTGTCTGCAGCTCCTGAAATAAACTACATGGTCCATGTGGCTATGCAGCCTCCTGTGGGGGTGGAATGACATGGGAGCCCTGCCTGTTCTGGAGACCAATGCTTACAACTCAGAGGTGGGTGACTCAGAGAAGGAAATAACCGATTCCCTCCTACAATTTAACGTTTCAGTTACTCGTGAATACACGTAGAGATTAAAAAAAAAAGTGGTAATGAATGCGACTGTCCGGGCATAACGAATGTAGACAGGTTATATCTGGACTTTCTTTGATGGCATTAGTCTATTTGGTACATTGAAATGCCAGGTTACAACAAGCGCTCATGGCATGTACATCAAGGGCAGAAGGGCGTGTGGGGAGGGGGACAGAGAGAGTTCTCATTCCTGCTCCCACAGGCCCAGAGGAAGCTAAGGGCAGAAGGAGGCCCAGCAAGTGGAGCCCATGGACTCTGGAATCACATCACAGACCCTCAGAAAAACATGCTTGTCCTTGCACTCCAGGCTGGGTTCTGTCGCTACTATGGGAATGAAATGGCCTCCAGATGAGAGAGACAGAGATGAGAGACAGACAGGGACAGAGAGATAGAAACAGAGAACCAACAATGACTTTCCAGGACATCTTCATCTGCTATCTTGAGTACAATTCGGATGTAAAAACTAGTAAGAGCCACAGTCTGCCCTCACTAACAACGTCTCAATAGCACACCTTCTTCTCATGAACCCCAATCAGAAGGGTTCCCATTTATTTAGGGTACTGAAATGGAACAAAGAAGTGATTTATTTGTGATCATACAATTGAAGAAGAGAGAAACTGCCTATTGGAACCAGGTGTCCGGACTACAGTGTTGAATTCTTTTCCCCAGGAAGTGTTAGGATGATGATTCTGTTTGTGATCATTCAGACAAGAGCTGCCCGCAGCTCCTCCAGCACTTGAGAAAATGACCCCCAAAGACAGGACAAAGGTATGGGGAAAGGGCACTGAGAATAACGCTTAAACCATGTATGATCAAATTGCTGCTAACACACTTTGGCATTTCAGGAGAATCCATTTATATATTAAGAATGAGTGTGCTGATTGCAAGTCATTCTTGTGTATCCTTGAGGAATCTCTGTGGCAAAACTCATTGAATTACCTCTCCCTTTAACAAACATCAAGGGCTGATTTTGTTTTGGGTCTGCATGATGAAGTCTTTGTTTTTGTTTTTTTTTTGTAACAAGGGAATTATTAAGATAGAAAGAAAATGGAACCAGGCAATACTAATTGAACACTTATTATGGACCTGGAAAACAGAGGCAGTGCTCTTAGATCATGCCTAACCTAAAGTAGGACTCAACTCCACCATCCTGAAAATGAATGAATTCACCTGTTGGATGTAGTGGACAAGGAAAACAATGGACTGTCTGCTGGAATCTGGTGGGCGATGCAGGGAGTAGAATGGCACACCACACACCCTCACAGCCTCCTTCAGAAATCTTTCCCCCTAACCCTTTTTCTCCCCACCAGTTGCTTTATCTTCCTCTCTCCTAGTCACCCCCTCACCCACAAACAAAAGCCTCTTGAAAGGAAGGCCTTCCGTTTTCTTTGGCAATTCAAAGTTGTCTTTAGATTGCACACAGCACTCTAAAGAGAAAAAAAATCATGCTGATCATTAAGTAAAGATAATGACTATTTGGGGAGGTAGGGAGAGGGAGAGGAAGAGAAGTGGGGAGAGACGAGAGAGGGGGTGGTGTTTTTTTCTTCTCACTTCAACCAGAATCACTTATGTAATCACCATTCCTCTTTAAAACAAGTCTAAGGGCCGGGAGTTTGGCCTAGTGGTTAAAGTGCTTGCCTAGCATGCATGAAGACCTGGGTTCGATTTCTCGGTACCACATACATAGAAAAAAGCTGGAAGTGGTGCTGAGGCTCAAGTGGTAGAGCTCTAGCCTTGAGAAAGTCCAAGGACAGTGCTCAGGCCCTGAGCTCAAGCCCAGGACTGGCAAAAAAAAAACAAAAAACAAACAAGTCTAAGACATGATTTTGGTTTTGCCTCTTGGTCTCATTTGACAGACGAGAAGAGCAGATGTAAAGTGATTTGGTAGAGGATCCAAAACAGCAGATTGTCAGTGGAGACGGCCACAATGGACCACGGGCCCGAGACCAGTGGGCACGATGCCAGAGGAGGCTGCTGAAATGCAGGACGACGGCCTTCCTAACTTCCACAGCCGTGGATGAATTCTAGTCTCCACCACGTTGGATTTGGGCCACACAAAAAGTTTACATTCGAAAGCAGGTGAGCAAACTACCTGTGTATAAATAATGTTTTATTAGCACCATTAGGTTGATTCCCTTAGGAATGGTCTAAGGATTCACTGGTTCAGTTCAATGGCACAGTCTAATACTTGGGATAGAAACTGGTTATAATGTTTACTACCTAGGCCTTTATTTTTCTGTAATGTGCAAATTCCTATTCTAGAGAGTAGACTGATGGATAAATTATAAGATTGGAAAACAGTGCACTCACAGGGGACAGACTAGCACCTGAGCACCGTGACCTGTGTCATCTCTAGTAGGGAGGTTGTGTCTTAAAGCTCTGCATCCCTCCAAACCATTCCCCACACAGTTATGAGGACCTCAAAAAATAACTGGGGAACGTGTTTCTTCAGTCCTCTCTGTGTGCCGCTGTAAACTATGCCTCCACACAGGGGAAAATGGCATGTGCGGTGGGGCAGAGCAATAGCTGGTGTTAACTGAGAGTCTGGAGCTCAGGAACAGACCGGGCTGAGAGGGAGCGAGAGGGCAGGGCAGGCAGGAACTTTGTGGCTTGGTTGCAAGTGGAGTGGGAAGCCATGGAGAGCTTTAAAGCATGTGGAATATTGGACCATGGGACTTCAGCTGATGGCCTACTGCGCTATGGAGACTGGGGCACTGGAGGGTAACCACAGAAGAGGGAGCATGAGAGGACAGATGTGGAGCTGGGTGTGCAGGAAGCCTGACTAATGGACACAGAGAAGCCGGGCGCTCCTCCGTGCTCTGAAGGGCCTCGAGTGGACTGACCTGACATGTCACACTGCAGTTCTAGCCTTCCACCCACACTGCAGGGCTGGCACAGCTCTCCCAGTTCCCTTGGCTGCCTGGTAGTTCCCAGCAGGCCCTGTGGAGCCCACAGCCACTGCAACACAACCAGGCAGACTCAGCCTGGCAGAGGATGAGTCACCTGGCAGCAGGCAGCCAGTCCCGTTGCAGAAGGACGGATCAGGCTGGTTAGAGAGATCTCGACACTTCTGTTGCACATCCATTAACGCCAGCCACAGGTTAATTCTGAGCAATTTCCAGGTGATCCGATAATTCATTAAACTGACGAAAACAAATCTTCGGAAAATCGAGCCCGTGACAGATAGAAAGCCAGTGATTTATTGTCCGGGGAGGAATAAGTATCTCCTGCTTCATTCTTTGGTCTGTTGAGTGAATCCGAGTGTGAGGGGAAGAGGAAGGCGGGTGTGAGCTCAGCCTCGCTGGCATTGTTCAGGCCACATGTGGCTGGGTTTTGTGCTGTCACATAAAGTGGGAGGAGTCACAAGGAGGCAGGAGGATCCGGACAACAGGGTGAGGAAAAGTGAGTATGAACTGGGTCTGCGACCCTGTAATTATTTCTGAGACTCCTTCCGGCAGATTCTCTTGCATTCTTAACCATGTGGAGCACAGTGCCAAGAGCACTGAAAGTTCAGAAGGTAGTCAACATCATAAAGCAGGTGGGCGGGATTGTCCTTCCACGTGTAAATACTAGACACTCTAAGACACCATATTGCCACTGCAAAGTTGTTACCGGAAGCACAGGTACCCACGGCAAAAGTCATCACAAGGCTACTAAGAGTGGGCATTCAGAGTGGTAGGAAGATGGGGGGTGGTTTTGGGGGTGCCAGGCTCAAACAGAATAGTTACAGGGGTCACATGGTGAGCTTCCTTCCAAGTGACAGGAGAGAAGCTGAGTTGATTGGAGAGAGGGTTTTCTTTGGAAAATGAAGCTGGTCTTGGTTGGAACCATGCATCCCCCACCCCCAGTTTCTGAACTTAAGAGCTCAATGTAGATGGGGAGGTGACTTCAAACTCCCATTGGGAGAGCTGATTTCCTTTTGAGCTTTGTGGTTTTAGTCGTCTGCCATGCTGGTCCTGGCTTGGCACTGGCATTTCTCTAGTCCTTACAGTGCCCCCATAGGCTGTGTGCCTGCCCCCTGCTTTGCATTCCTCAACTCTTACCTAAAGGAGTTCTACAGTAGTTGAGGCAACACTAGAAGGGAATTGTGCATTTATATTAGTGAGACTCTCTGAAAGCCACACAGATGCTGGGAAGAGGGACTTAATGGTAATGGTGGGTTTTAGAAAGAGATACTTGCTCTAGCACCGGGGGTGGGGTGTCTTTGTTTAACTGGGTGGGAGTCCACAGAGACTGAGGAGTTCGCAGAGAATGCTTGAGCTTTGAAACCCATAGGGCCATTAACTTGGTCTCTGTCTTCTAGAAAATATAAATGTAGTTTGAGGTCACCGGAGGCTTGGGAGCCTGTATTGTGATCTATGCCCCCCCAATTCCTGTTGAAGGTAGCCTCCCCCAAATCTATTAGTGCCCCAAGGACTCTACACTCTGCCGTGTTGCAAGGGGCTTGAGCATCTTCCTGAGGAGAGGGGCATGATTTTGGCCCATCAATGGTGGGTTTGACCATGTGATCTGCTGTAGCCAATGACACAGGGAACAATGTAATACAAATAACTCAAGCAGGGGGTTTTCAATCATGTTTTGTTTTTTAACTATCTATTTTTCTCTCTTCCTCTGCCACAGATAGTGCATCCTCCTCAGGAATGGTTTCTTCAGCCTGGGCCCTGAAATGTGAAGATATGTGGACTTGTGGCTGACTCTGAATGCTAGTGTTGTTACCAACACACTGAAGGTATAAATTTGGGGATACTTGTTATGCAGTATAACCTAGTGAATACTAGCTAAGAGGGGTGGTTGACGACATAGCTGATCATTTTTAAAAAACATGATTAAACAGTAACTGGAGATTGGTTTTGAATGCTAAACTCTTCACACTTAAACTAATACAAACTTGCCCTGCTCTCTCCACTGAGTGTCTGACAGCTCAGCATATCTGATCTTTGCAGTCTATACATGTGAAATGTGTGTGTGTGTGTGTGTGTGTGTGTATTAATAACATAGGTCTTTCCTACAGGACACATGCTTTGCTTAAAACCAGCCCAGACTTGGCCTTTCAGAACCAGTTTCCCATTATAATGACGTGAAGTGAGAAATTTGTTGCTGACGGCTTCATTTTTCTACCTTTTTTCTTTTCCTGCTACGGATTCAGTCCATCCTTGTCCACTGGGAATGCTACTTCCTGTTCAACACTGACAGCAAGAAATTCAGACAACCCAAAGCCACAGGCTTCTCTATTAACTAACTACCCTGGCACAGGTAAGCCCCTGGAATGTGACCAGGCCTGATCCAACCCAAACATCATCCACCTATCCATCTATAAATGCCATTTTATAGACATGAGACTGAGGCACAGAGATAGGAATCCACTTTCTCAAGATCCCACAGCAGCGAGGTCAAGAATACAGAATAAGACCTTGTTTCTCCTCACTATACTCAGTGCTTCTCCACCCTAAATTTGAATTGAAAGAAAGAGAATGTCAAATATGTGGGAAAGGGCCTCCATACAAGTGTGGGTCCGGGAGCTCCTATGTAATAATGGATGGGGAGATGTGAGCTCAGAAGCACACACAGTGCTGAGACTAGGCAGACAGGGGGGCGAGAACAGGCAGCCAGGAGAACGGGTCTTCCTGTCTGTCTGCCATGTGGAAATTGCTCCCTGGGGAGATCCAGTAGAGGGTAGGAAGGGACTCGATTTCTATTTTTGATAGGAGTCGCCTTTCCTTCAAAGAGAAAGAGCAACAGCTTTTGTTTAAACCCTGAAACAAACTGTTTATTCTTCTACCCCATGCGAGGCAGAGCTGGGACTTGGGTGGTGGTGCCCCGTGAATGGTAATGCCGTGCCGCTCAGCCTTGCTATTTATTAGTAGTGCAATGGCGGGATGTGATTAATTACCACTGACATATGTTTGTGCTAATTTAGAAGACTCACACATTGCATGTGAGCCCTCGCCTGCCTCCAGAGCTGAAACTTCAACGGGAGCAGAAACAATTCCAGAATGTTGTGTTAGGTTTGGCTAGTCCTGATGGCTTAATGCCTTTATCTGAGGGACTCTGAGCATGGGGAGATTTTGACCCACACAATGGGCATTTGAAAATGTCTGGTTTATCACAACTGGATGCTATGAAGATAGCCATCCAGGGACAGTCCTGGGAGGCTTTGAAGGCCTTACTGTGTGTGAGATGGGCCCTTTCAACAGGAATGATCCAGTCTCAGCTCTCTGACATATGCAGGTTGAGAAATCTGATCTAGCTCAGTTCTTCTCTCCTGACTCATGACCAGAGAGGGAAAGCAGGTGACTCAAGATCACACAGTATGCTGGTGGCAGAAGCAGGCAGCAGATTTGCAATTATTAGGAACTCTGAATGGAATCTGAATGTTTGTCACTAAATCCGAGGTTTGACTCTTGCTAACTGGCAAGGCTTAAGCACGTCACTTAGGTTCTCCACACGTCAGTTACCTCATCCTGAAAACATCACCTGCCAATAGCTAAATAGGAATGACTCAATGAGGAAAGACAGGTAAATGGCACAGCATGCACACAGATAGCTTTGGATTCATTGCTAGAATTCCGCATCTCCTAGGGATTGAACTCAGGGCCTTGGACGCTAAGCTTGACTTGCTTGTTTGGCTGGGCTGGGGCCCTTTTCCTTGAGCCACATCTTTAGCTCTCTATTTTGCTGGCTAATTAAGAGATGGGAGTCTTGTGAACTTTTCTGTCCAGGTTGGCTTTGAGCTGTGATCCTTTGAATCTCAACCTCTAGTTGCTAGTCGCTAGGTGAGAGCCACTGGTGCCCAGTTAATATGTTTCTTAAATTTTTTAAAAACAATTATGTAGCAGGCCAGGAGTTTGGCTTAGTGGTAGAGTGCTTGCCTAGCATGTACAAAGACCTGGGTTCGATTCCTCGGTACCACATGTATAGAAAAAAGCCAGAAGTGGTGCTGAGGCTCAAGTGGTAGAGCTCTAGCCTTGAGAAAGTCCAAGGACAGTGCTCAGGCCCTGAGCTCAAGCCCAGGACTGGCAAAAAAAATTATGTAGCATGACAAGTACAGGGAGATCTCATGAGCCGTGATGTTCATTTCAGGCTAGTAAAGATGGTAGGGCAACTTGCTGGTTGTACAAAAGGCTGTGGGGCAGACAGAATTGCCAATGGGTGGCCTGAAGTCTCCAACCGTTTCTTCATACTGTGGAGTAGACAAACCCTGCCATGCAGCCCGGGGGCAATGAGGTAGTGTCTGTCTATTGTCTGTCTGAGTGCTCCAGATGAAAGCAGAGAGAGCTACCTCCTGTGAGAAAGTGAACCCACAGACCAGCAGTGGGTCCCGTGGGGCAGAAGACCCCCATGCTGGAACATGAATAGACTCACTCTCTTGTGTGAAATTTGTGGATCATGGTGGGAAATATGGGGGACAGAGAGGGAGAGGAGAATCCAGGGCCCTGCACCCCTCAACAGGGCCATGTGGCATTCCAGAAGAGGCAGTGATGTTCTCCGAGTGATTCACAGAAACACCCTGCCAGCTTGGACATCCTCTGTGAAGAACTTCAAAGGCTCATTGGAGAGGCACAGAATCCGAAACTCATGAGGCCCAGGCCCGAGAAGGCTAAGGTCGCCACTGCTTTAGCAAGCAAGCAGGCAGGCCGCTGGGTTCCATCAACCTCATCTTCATCCACAAAGCAGCGAGAGCACCATGCTGGATACCAGATCCTCCAGAACTAAAAGTTTCTACCCTTCAGTGGGTATCTCCCGATCCCCTCCTCCAGTACTGCAGATGATAGGTTATTTCTGAGATGGAGATGGCTTTAAACGGTGATTCCCCAAGATCTAAGTCTCCTGGGTAGCTAGGATTATAGGCACGAACCACCCAGCTCTTTCCTATATTTCTATTGCAAGCTTTAGAAATGGGACCAGAAGACTTTTGGCGGCAATTCAGGCTGACCTTCCTCAGCAATTTAGAATTTTGGGGTTCCCTTTTGAGTTCTGACTAAGGCTCTGGGATTCTTTGCCCCACCTGACTATTCTTTCAAGACAGTGGAGGTGAGCCAAGAACATCTATTTGACCATTGCTCCATCCAGCACAGTATCAAGGAGATAGACAGCCTCGGGCTACAGGGCCCCAAACACAGACCCAAGCATTCTGCTGCTTCTGCCTCTAGAGAGGCAGGGGCATAAGTGGTTTCCAGGAGTTCTGAGAAAAACTGCAAAGGCACAGTCAAAATAGCTCGTGCTGTTGACGCCTCCTTCCCGCAGCCTCTGGCCCAGTGACTCTCTGGTCCCCAGGAATGGGAAGGATGTAAGTGGAAGGACTAAATTGGAGATGTCACCTGGAGGAGAGAGTGGCCTATTGAGGTGTAATATGTTCTTTGAAGGATGCGTTTCCATTCTGATGGAATCAATGCAAGCGGAGCAAACACTCTCTAAACAGATCTTTCCTCTAAGCCCACACTTGTCTAAGAAAGGAAGCCACAAAGAATACAATGAGCCATTCTGCTCTCTGCTCCCCAGCTGTGAAACACCCGGCTTGAGTGCCAAGCAAGAGAAGTCCCTGGGATTTGCCTGGCCCAGCTGGCTGGCTAAGTGTCTGGGAGATGTGCAGGGCCTGAGCTGGTGCTCACCCCCTCCTGGGTCACAGCAGCTTGGAACCCGAGCTGCAGAAGCCAGGAGCCAGGTGACTGGGACATGCTCTCTGCAGAATCTAGACCCAAAGGAATGAATGACACAAGTATGAAATGGGGAATTGTGGAAGTGGGAACTGGTGGGCAAAGGAGGGGGTGAAAGGGCATGAATGTGATCCAGATACTTTATATGGATGTATGTATGTGTGCAATAAGGAAACCTAATAAGATTGTTTAGAAGAGTGGAGGGTAAGGAGTCACAGAGGAGGTGAATGTGATCAAAGGTCATTGTATGTACTCATGGAGACAGCACAACGAAACCCCTTCATATGAGTAATAATAAAAATAAAAACAAAACAGCAAAAAAATAGAATGTGCAGATGGGTGGTGGGAAGGAGGCAGCTAGACATCAGGATTGTGGAACCAGAGAGCATCCTGGCTCAGCTCATTCAAACAAATAACTCGCACATGTGTGTATAGTATATATGTGCAGGTATGTATGCATACACACAAATGCATGCAGGTGTGAATGTAGACACGTATGTGTATTGCACCTATACAGGTCTAAGGCTGTGTATATGAGGATGTCCATAAATTATGTTTGTGCATGTATATATGTGTGTGTAAAATGCTGAGTGCATGTATATGCACATCTTCATTCTGCATGCACGTGTGTGTGTGTCGCATAGCAATTGTGTGCATGGCCACTGTACAGGAACGATGTATCTACATGTACAATGTCTCTGTGTGTGCACTTGTATGCATGTGTATGTGTAAGAGGCATGGATCTGTGGCAGGTAGAGGAACTTACACTTACCTTCTCAGAATAATGAGTTTTGAAAGAGCTGCACAGAGTGCCCTGCATTTGAAAGAAGCTAATTGCACTGGGAAATAGCTATCAAAATATTTAATAAGTTGAGCATGTGAAATGGTAATGGATGGGGTGCCATGTTCTTGCCCGGGATAAGGGAGCCTAGGGCAGGTCTGGCTGTTTCCTCGTTCTGCAGGGACACAGGTGGGTGGTGTTTGGAAATCCATCTTAACATGATCACTGTCTGTCTTTTCCAGAGGTGATGTTGTCCTAGTAACACAGTTCCCACTCTGGGCTACCCTCTTGTTCATCATGGAAGGACATGGTACATTTCAGTAGAACTTGAAGAGCATCGGAGAGGAAGGGGAGGGGATGAGGGAGGGAAGGATGAGGGGGAGGAAGAGGGGATGGGGAAAGAAAAGGAGGAGGAGGAAGAATAGGGTAGGAGGAGGAAGGAGAGGGAGGGAGGAAGAGGAGGAGGGGAAGAGAAGAAGGGATAAGGGAGGGGAAGGGGGTAGGGGAAGGGCTGGGAAGAGGAGGAGGGAAGGCCTCAGCCAGCTTTGGCCCCTTCACACCTGTGTATGTCCTTTCTTACCTGGGTAGGCAGGTAAGGGAGGACCCCTAATGGTTCACGTTCATATTTCCCTTTGATGTGTGCCCTTTGAAGCTGACAGAGCTTCTTCTCACATGTTGGGTTTTATCCTCGTTCTATCCTGCTTCACCGAAAGCTGCTTATTAACTCAATATTTGCACAAGATTTTTATCCATTCTGGGAACTCAGCGCTTTGCAGTTTTGTGTTTGTCTTCCTTCTATGAAGTTCTAGAAGGACGGGCTGCTTGCATCAGCAGGGCTGTGCACAGAGCATCTGGCAGAAAGCAGTGCAGGTGAGGGGCGTGGTGGCAGTGTGATGTCAAATGTTTATACAGTTATTCCAGCTTCCTCCGGTTAAAATGGGGACATTAGTCAAAGCACCTCTCAAGGCGGGAAAACTCAAGAGTTAGGGTGAGTGAACACTGAGGAACGTACCTAGGCACAGTCAACTGTCGGGGACCTGTCATCCTCTGTCCCCACAAACATCTATTTAATGCACCCAAGTACTTTCCTGGCCACTGTCATGGGGCTGGTAAACCAACCCTGAACAGGATCATTCAAATAGCGATCCAGAAGCAAATCAAATGCCAACTTCATGTCTTTTGTTAAAAAGACACGAATCTAAAGGCTAGATTTAAAATACACAGGGACATAAGTGACACAGGACTCTAGGCTTTCCACACAGTGAGACCAGAGAGGACCCTCTCAGGGGAGGAACACAAGGGCACAATGGCTCTGTGCCCCATCATACAAAATACTGTTTATCAAAATGAACTACAGAAAATGGTAACGAGGGTTTTTCTTGTCCTCTGCTGTTTTTGCCTTTTCTTTCTGTCTTGTTTGTTCATTTCTCTGTCTTTGAGAGGGTAAGGGGAGCGGCACAGAAACGGATGGTGGTGAACAAACCACAGCAGTGGTGATCACTGGACACTGTTGAAAATGAACTATACAACCTGTGGGTGGGGATGGGAGGAAAAACTGTGAGAGAGTGAGGGAAATGCTGACATCAACCAAAAAGAAATGTACTCTTTACCCGACTTCCGTAACTGGAACCCCTCTGTACATCACCTTTGTAATGACAATTAAAGAAATAAAAAAGGATAATATAACCAAAGCAAAATCAAATGCATTAATCTAATTTTCGTAGCAACCACACAGAGATGACTCTCAATTTAGAGACATGAGAACAGACTCAGAAAGGTTAAGGGATGCAGCCAAGGGCACAAGGCAAACAAGAGGAAGAGCTGCGATTTCAACCCCAGCCAGTCTGGCTTGGAGTTGGAACTACTATATTGTGGCAGATGACATCCTTTTCCAGGAAGAAGTAGAGAGGTCAGATGATTGAATGCGGGGTTGGGGGGCATGTCACATGAGTACTGGAGCTGAGATGTGATGTGGTGGGTACTTGCTCTGTGCTAGAGAGAAGCGATGAGAAGCTGCCGGGAGTCTGGGATGCACTTTACAAACACCTGGGGTAAAGCTAGGGCTGGTCAGAGCCCAGGACCAGCTGGTGGGGTGGTCAGTGAATTCATTAAGTGCTGGTAAACAAGCCCACAATCACAGTAAACTGAATAAATGCAGGCGTGCCCTTCCATCTTCAGCTGACATTGAGCTGTCAACAGAATTAACTATTTAAATGTATGCAGATCTGGACTCTGAGGGATCTTGGAGGGCCAAAGATGGGAAGTCCTGCATGGGTCTGGGACAATGACGCCCCAGAGGTCTTGCTTTGCAGAAACAGGGCTCTGGCAGGACCCAGGAAAAAGGCGATGAGTCTGCAGGGCAAATAGGCCCTGGAGAACCAGTATGGTTTGTTTCCTCCCAGCCATGTGATTCAGCTACTGGGAAAGGCCACACGTGCTTTTCTATAGGGACAGTGTGTGGGAAGGAAGGTGGGAAGGGTCAATGCTGTTTCTTCTAGTTTGTGAGTCTCATTGATTTCCCCACAAGGAAGGCAAAGGCTTGCTGTGACCTTGTTCCCATGACAGGTCTGCCTGGGACAAAGAATCCGGCAGCTATTTTCAGGTGGTGACCCCCGTTGGACGTCCAAAGGGCAGGAGGATGAAGTTAGGCCCTCGCTACCTAAAACCATGGCTCACCCACCCCGCAGCCAAACCCCTCAAGTCTTGTCAACTCCTAAGCATCCTTCTATCTGTCTGTTCCTCCAGACCCTCTCACACCAAGCCACCATCTTGACATGAAAGATAACCCGGGATTCCCGTTCTCCTTCAATCTCATCAGAGCATCAATGCTGTCAAGTTAAAGATGATTACCCCTGCCCTCTATCTCCTTGAAACTTTTCATTGCTTCTCAAGACCCATGGGATGAATATCCAAAGGTCATTTTCAAAGGGCAACAATCTGAATGTCTATCTTAGAATGGATAGGTAGAGATATGCACAGAATGGAATACTATCCAGCCTTAAAAAATGAGAAGATCCTTAGCTGGGTCTAGTAGCTCACATCTATAATCCTAGCTATTTAGGAGGTTGAGATCGGAGGCTCACGGTTCAAAGCCAGCCCAGACCAGAAAGTCTGTGAGACTCATATCTCCAATTAATCACAAAAAAAGCCAGAAGAGTCACTGAGGCTCAAGTGGTAGTACTCGCCTTGAGCACAGAGGTTCAGGGACAGAGATCAGTCCCAGACTTAAGTCCCAGGACCAGCAATAACAAACAAACAAACAAATGTAATAATAAAAAAGAGAGAGATGATTCTGCCACATTTAGTAACTTTTAAGCTCTGTGTACCCACAAGCTGCCTGTATCATCTATCTATCACTACCATCCAATCTACCTACCAACCAACTTTTGTGGCCCTGGGAAATGAATCCACAGCTTATGAATGGTAGGCAAGCTCTGGCCCACAGCGACACTCCAGACCCAACACGAGTGACCCTCTAGGATACTGTGATAAATGACGTAATAAGTGTCTGAGTGATGTCACTCATACATGTATCTAAAACAGTTGAACTCACAGACTTAGCTGTAGGATGCTGGTGGCCACGGGAAGGAGAAACAAGTGGAATGTTGTTATTCTATGGTCACGACGTCTCTGTTTTATAAGATGAATGAATTCTGGAGATCTTCCTTCCCATACTGCACCTGTAATCAATGGTGACATGTTCTGTGAAGAGGGTAGATTTCCTGCTACTTGTTCTTCTCACCGTAAAATTGGAGCAAGAACAAAGCCAGTGTTATCGAAATGACTTGTCATTCTTTTAACATTGAAATCTGATGCATAAATAAAATGTGGTATGCCTTAAGTTTATCTGGGAATATAGGCTCTTATTAATTCATTCCAGCAACCAGATAAGCTGCACGTACATTATTAATAAGCTCTGGAAAGTATTATTGACTTGTCACTTTGACAATCAATATTTCCTGCATACTGGAGGCATTTGACCACATTTAATTAAAACGCACACCATTTGCGGTGCAGTTGGCAATGTTAACATTAAAAAAAACCAAAACACCTCGGAATGTTAAGAAGTCCTGTGCATGAATCTCTGAGCCATGCCTGGCTTGGCCCCTGCTTCCCTCCCCTTCTCTATCCCCCCTCTCCCCATGGTTCTCTCTCTCTCTCTCTCTCCCTCCCTCCAAGCTCTTTGGAAACTCCATTCATACCCAGTGAAACTGAAGAAAAGCATGCTTAGGAAAGGAACACAAGACACAATGCCTAGGTGCATCTGGTCATACAAAATAAGATTTATCGAAATGAACTCCAGGAAATAGAAACAAGATGCTTCTTTTTTTTTGCTGTTTTTATTTTCTTTCCTTTCTGATTGTTTGTGTATCTGTCCTCGGGAGTATCAGGGAGGGCACAGAAATGGAGGGACAAAGAGTGAACCAACATAGCAGTGGCGCTCACCGGACACCATGTTGAAAGTGAATGCTACAACTCGTGGGTGAGGTTGGGAGGGAAAAACTGGAAGAGAGGGAGGGAAGGGGTGACGCCGCACCAAAAGAAATGTACTCGTTACCTAACCTGCATAACTGTAACCCCTCTGTACATCGTCTTTAATAACAATAAGAAATAAACCAATGTGTGGTAACACAATAAAAATCAATTTGAAAAAGAATTCCTCTCTGCTCACACTGTGTGGGCTTGAAGGTCTCAGCATCCTCAAGCATGTAAGCTGGATCCTCCATTCCAGGGTCTAAATCGTACCCACATGTTGTGCTTCTCTTAGCTCCTTTCATGGCCCCTACCTCTTTGAAGCTTCTATGACATGTGGCTGCTATGTGAGGGAGGGAGGGTCCGGGGGATGGGGGAGAGACTGTGCTGACCAGCATTCTGTGCAATCTCCTGTGCTTACAGATTGGACGTAAAAGCTCTTTTTAATGGGCCAGAAATGCAACGAGAGGAAGACACAGATTCTAACCACAAAACATGGTTATACACATACATACATAACTATCTGGAGTGATAGGGTGTAGTTTTACCACTAAACAAAATCAAATAAGCTGGGACATTGGTGGCTTATGCCTATAAATCTAACTACTCAGGAAGCCTAGATCTGTGGATTGCAGCTCAAAGCCAGTCCTGAGCAGGACAATCCATGAGAATCTCCAATAAACCGCTTAGAAAAAGCCAGAAGTGCTGCTCTGGCTCAAGTGGTAGAATGTTATCTTTGAGCACAAAGAGACCCAGGGACAGCGCCCAGGCCCAGGACTGGTCTTGATTCAGATAACCCTGCTGCTTCCTCTGGTGTTCCCAAGATGAGTATGCATCCTCAGATTTGTTCCTCAGAATAGTCTCACCCAATAGGATTGCATTAATAATTTGTTCTCTTGGTATGGGCCATTTGGTTGCAAGGGGAAAAAAACAATCGTGACATGTTAGCCTAGTTCTTTTCTTCCTCATTTACATTCACTGTTGCTTTAATTATGCTTTTCAGTCAGAATACTTATTAATTTTATAGACCTACCTGAAATTAAATTGGATAAATTCCTTTTGCTCAGGACCTTGAGAAATGTGTTTTTTTGTTTTGTTTTGTTTTTTCCAGGCTGAGCCCAGCTTGGGCCCTGCACAATTCTGTTCTCTTTAAACTCATTTGCTGATAAGCGTCAGTTTAGGGGGCATGCATCGTTCCTGAGCAGGAGAAATCTTTGAAGCCCAGTGCAAAGTGCAGATGGTAGAAAAAAACAACACAAAACCCACGGAGCTTTGTACACAGAAGGGTCAGCATGGGAACAGAAGCCAGGACTGTGGCTCTGTGGTACAGCACGGGTCCCGCGTACAGAGAGTGCTGGGTTGGGTCTCAGTACCACAGCAGGGGCTTCAGAGTGGTGATGAACCCTGGCACAGCGAGGTGGGGTGAGGCTGTCGGAAAGGGCAGCCTGTAAGTCATAGAAGTGAGGCAGTAAGGTGCCAAGGAGCCTACACACTGTCCTGAGGGCAGTGGCCAGCTTTTGGAACAAAAGACGACAGTTGTGGTAAGCTTAGCATCTGGGTGGGGTTTGCACTTTCTATGCAGGTATTCTACCACTTGTGCCACACCACCCACAACCCTAATTCCTTTTCATGTAAGATCTGTGTATGTGCTCAGCTTGCCTGGATCAGGTTACCCTCTCATGTTACCCTAGGCTCCTTGCATGGCTGAGATTATAGGCTTTCGCTATCTGGCCCAGCCTGTTTGTGGATGCAGAGTCTCACTAACTTTGTGATACCAGATACAAGAAGCTTAAGAAGATTTGGAAATACATGGATATGCATCCTGGGAAAACACACATGACCAAGAACTGAGTCTACCGCTGACACGACACTCTCAGTGTGAAAATGACAGCAAAAGGAACAACTGCGAGTTCCGTGGTTAGTGGGGTCAAGGATTGGGGAAGGACAGGTCCATCCAGCCAAGGACACACAGCGCCCCCAAGAGCTTCCTGCGTAAAAGAGGAAGTATGTCTGTGCTTCCCTGTCACCCAGCTCTTCTGCTATAAATCCTGATTGTTAAAAAAAAAAAAAAGGAAAACAAGACTTGGAAATCTATCCATGAAAATAATTATTAGAACACAGGAATGTGAATTTAGGGCCCTGAACTTACTAGGCAAGTAAGTTCATTTGAACCACCTCACCCACCTTTTTTGTTTTTGTTGTTTTCTTTTTTCTTTGCATTTTTAGTTACTTTTCAGATAGTCTTTGAGTTTTTGTTTGGTCTGATCTCAGACTTTGATTCTCCTGTCTGTGCCCCCTACGAAGCTGAAACTACCGAAGGTTCCACCCTATCTAGTTTATTTGAGATGAGGGTCTCTTAGCTGACACTGATCTTGAATTAGGAACCGCCTGCTCTCTGTCTCCTAAATAGCTAGGATTACAGGCTTGGGTCCCTACATTCAGCCTCACATTGTTTATGCTCAAAAAGCAAGGGGCGGGGGAAGAAGCCCATCCTTCTTACAAAAGTTCTCAAGACTGAGAGAGAGGATTTTCAATAATAAATGAGACATTTAAAGATAGAGCCCCAAAGCTTGTATCCCACGCAGCACTGTGGCGGACGGACAGAAAACTGTCTTCCCATATTGACAAGGAATTCATAATTGAAGAGCAACGAAATACAAATGCAAATGAATCAAACCCAGCAGGGATGCCTAAAAGACATAAGTGAGAATTATGGCAATTAAGAACACTGTCTCATAGGAAATTAGATGGGCCCATTAATTACAATGCCTTAAAGGGAACAAGGTCCTGGTGAAAATGCAATAAATTAAAATATCAAAAAGAAAATTAGAGAGCATTGAAGATGTAAGGGCTATCAAGCTAGTCTCAGAGGTGCTGCTGGGGACCAGAGTTGAGGAGAGACAAAATTTATTGGCAGTAGGCAGCTGGCCACTCCTAAGGCTCCTTCCCTTCCCTTCCCCCTCCCTCCCTCTTCCCTCTTTCCTTTTGCTTCTTTCCTCTTTTCTTCCTTCTTTCCTCCGTTCCTCCCTTTCCTTTCTTCTTTCTTTTCTTCCTCCGCCCCATTTCCTCCTCTTCTTCTTTTTCTTCCTTCCTTCTTTCCTTCCTTCTCAATTCCCTCTCTCATTCCTTTTTCTCTACTCTCACGCTTCCTCCCACCATCCTCCACCTTTCTGATCTTCCTTTCTCTGTGGCTTGACTGTCTCTCTCCTCCCTTGCACATTTCCTCCTCTCCTTCCCGTGTGTCTTCAGGTGATGATTTGTCAAGGGCAAAGGCACCCAAGGCTATCTCTCTCCATATTGGGAATGGATCCTGCCATGGGACATCTGCCTTGTCTTTTGTCTCTAGTCAAGGTCAGCAGCCCCCAGCCTGTTTCAGGTGACTTCACCTCTGAGCCAGTGCCCCCTAGCGCCCTCTTGCTGTAAGTCCTCTAGCATGAACTTGGATATCAGCATCTATGCTAAACTACCCCCTGGAGATTCATGGTGTCTGGTCCCAGGGGAGTTCTCCCTCCAGCCTCACAGCACACCCACCCTAATGATGCCTCTCTCTGTGACTCAGCAGCCCGAGTCCCAGGCAGCAATGACTGTTCTAGTCCTCAGAAGACATTCTATTGTTTTCACCAAACACCACTTCATGACTATTTACTTCATACCACTCTCTTTAAAAATTGCATTATTTTGAAGACATTCACCTCATCTATCTGTGATAGATAACTAGCGATGTTCCTTTTCCCTTATGAGTTTTAATATGCATTCATGACCTCACCACTGGAAATATCTCCCCGAGGCTCTGTCTGGTGACTCTGTGGGTGAGGCAGGCAGCCACCGCTGCTGGATGTGTTGGAATGTCACCCATCAGGACTTGACCCTGCTCAGGGAGCCTGGACACGCTGGGAGCCCCAGTTTCTTTATCCATTAGTTTAATAGCCACTTTGGGGGCCTTCAAAAGGGATTCAAGTCGTTCTTACCAGATCTGGTTAGTGCTCTAGAGAGTGGGTTGTTACAAAGAGGAATGTGTTGAGGGTTTGTTTCTCGGGATGCCTGACCTTTCAAAGCAGACAATAATCTCACTGATGAGCAGGGGATACTGCACTCTTCCTTGTAGCCACACAATTTCTGCCTGGTTCTAAGCACCTATGGTGTTGTACCAAGGCTCACTCACCTATTGATCCATCTCCCATGCCAGTCAGAGCTCAGCATGGCCAAGGTGGCTCTGCGGAGGGTGTGGGGGCGGGGAGAGGGTGTGTGGGTGACGGTGTGGGGGTGAGGCGGGCAGATGGGCTCCCTGTACCGGTCTTGGCTGTGTGACGGGGCTGCCCACAGTTCCCTTGCTGGCAGGCTGCTGGCTCTGCCATCCTTCTCCATCTGTGTTTCTTTATTGAACTCATTAATTCTCTTTTCCATCCCTGGCACGGGAAGTTGATATCAGCCGTGCTTTAATGCCTCCTGTGTTTTGCAAATTACAGGATTATAATGGATGAAATGATGAGACCCACTGTGTTTTTTTTTAAAACCAAATCACAGGGAAAACCATGAACTGTCCTTTATTAAAATGGTTGGGAATAATCTGTCCTGGAGGTCCAGTCATGCCCAGTCTGAGGTCTCCAAACACAGATGGAGAATTTTTTCCTAGCCTAGATAATTCCTTGGACACACAGTAAATTCTTCGGTACTTGAACGTTTTTATTTTCAAATTACTAAAGTGGAGATTTCCCACCTCCCCTCTTTTATGTGACTTTCCCCTCCTCTTGTTTGAAAATAAGTTTGAGGAAATCGTAACAGGAATCATCTGAAGGAGGCTGTAGCTCAAGGTTCAATTTGTTATTTTTTTAAAAAAACAAAAAACCTCTGGCTCTCTGCTGTAAAGACAAGCAAAAGTTTCTCTGAAGCAAGCTCAGTTAGTTCAATAACTAATTAAAATCAGCATCACCACGGACAGAAAGGTTTCCGCTGATCTTATCTACCACTTGGAACTCTTTCTAGAAGAGAGAGAAAGAGAAAAAAATAAATTGGTTCTTCATAGGTCATGGTTCCCCGTCTTCACTTCTCTCCCTAGACCCTAGTAGAGTTTCTAGAACTGGATAGGACTACAATAAAAGCTGACTATGGAATAAAATGAATGCATGATCCTTTTTCTATTTCCATTTTTCATAGGAACATAATACAGAAGAGCATGTACATTTCAAATGTACACTTAAATTTTTACAAACTCGAAATCACCTGCAAACCCAACACCCCAATCAAGAGCATTGTTGTTACCTCAGAAGTCCCCCCCACACACACTTCAGCTGCTGTCCCCAGGTGTATCCCTCACTCCAACTTCTAACTGCAGAGACTATTGTCTCTGCAGCCTGTCTTCTGCCATTCCACATCAGGATTCTGAAATCCTTCCAGTTGGTGCATGAACATTTTGAGTTGTGTCTCACTGGGCAGAGCTCCATCCATCATGAGTGTGATGGATGGGATGTCTGCCTCCACCTCTCCCAAGTTCATACATGGGATCTCATATCTGCAGAATGACAGTATTTGGTGGTGGGATCTTTGGGAGATGAACTCACAAAGGTGGGGCCCTTAAGAGATCTGTGTCCTTAGAAGAAAGAGAAAGAAGTACATCTCACTCTTCTCCTCCCTTCCCCTCTCCTCCCCATCTCTCCCCTTCTCTCATGTATGTAACAAGGAAAAGGCATTTGGATATAAGCCAAATGAGACTGAAGTGATAGAGTACCTGTCTCACAAGTGTGAGGCTCAAAGTTCAGTCTCTAGACTTGTCAGGGGAGCAGGGGAGGGAAGGAAGGAAGAAGAGAGAGAGAGAGAGGGTTGGGGGAGAAGGAGACAGAGAGACGGAAACAGAGAGACAGAGACAGAGAGACAGAGAGGGAGAGCACAAATCTGGGCATTTTCATTTCCTCTGGTTCCAATGTTCTCTTCCATTTCTGGATGTTAGCACATGGAGATCCACACCTGGCAATCCTGTTCCACCTTCTCCTCCCTCTTGTCCTCATCTACTGAGATTTCAGTTGAGGATCTGTACTCTAGGGACATCTGCCTTGATCTCCCCAGACTAGCTCATAGCAGCTTGATGCATCTGTAGGGGACCTCGTGTTTTCTTCTCTGAGTTCTTCCTAGAATTTATAATTGCACACAAGTATGATTATCTATTTAATAAACATCTCTTCCACTACACTTGAAGAGCAGCAGAAGTGAGACAATGCTTATTTTTGCTTAGCCTTTTATATACTTGGAACAGGACCCACCCAGCACATAGTAGGCGTTTGATAATACACAGTGGATCTCCATTTGATTTTCACCCTCATCCATTGCGAATGGAAGTAGTCAACTTTCTTTAGGACCAGAAAGATGGCTTCTTGAGTGAGTTCAGCATTTTATCTGCATATAGTCCACATTTCAGTCAAGAAGCAGGCAATGGGGCTGGGTACTGGAGGCTCACACCTGTAATTCTAGCTGCTGAGGCTGAGATCTGGGGATCGAGGTTTGAAGCCAATCCAGGCAGGTTAAGTCCTTGAGACTCTTATCACCAATGAGCCACCAGAAAACCAGACGTGGATCTGTGCCTCAAAGTTGCAGAGTGCTAGCCTTGAATAAAAGAGCTCAGGGACAGCGCCTAGGCTTTGAGGTCAAGCCTCATGTGACACTGACCCAGCAAAAAGGGGGAGCAGGAGAGCAGCCATTCAAAGTCTGGCCAGTGGTGTGCCTGTTGTTGGCTAGTTTTTTTTGCTGAGTGAATGAATAAATAGCATGTTGTTCACCTCTAACCCCTGAGTGGAAATAATTATTGTGTTCCCTTGACTGCATGGAAGATCATCCTGGGCCTGTGGACCGTCGTTGGCCTTGGTGGCCGTGGTCTCCCCAGTCAGTGGGCCCGAGATCCTCTCCTAGGTTGGAATGCACCTCAGGCTCACCTTTGAGAACAGCCATCCTTCTTATGTACCTCTAAGGCCTTGTTCAGGGCACCGAGTTTGCTCATTTATGGAAAGAGACCCTGGGTCCTAAGAAGTAAATGAGACTGAGAGGCCCATTAATTCTCTGAGTGTACCCCGGGGTATCTGGGGCGTTCTAATGTAATTACTAGTGAAAAAGTCGGAAATCCTATGTACTGTGCCAGAAAAGCATTTCGCGGATCAAAAGGTACTCAATTTTGCTCTAGACGAGGAGCACCTGGCTCTGAGTGGAGCCAGGCCGCTGACTTGTATGGTACCTGCCCATTCCGTGCCCCCGCTTCTTCTACTTCATCTGACCTCTGTTCTCTCTTCATAGTGGCCTTGTGAGCACAACATTATCACTGCTCTCCCCTGCCAGGAGTCCCTGGGCTCCCCAGTACCTCAGAACTCAGTACAAAGCCTTTTTCATGACCTACAGGGCCCCCAGTGTGCTATCTTGCCCTGACCTCCTGTGATTCTTCCTCCTATCCACCCCTTTGTCCTACCTTGAAATAATTTGCTTACCACAGGAGGCTACAGAAGTTTTCTGAACACATTCCCTGGTCTCCACCCCTCTTTCTCTGCCCACACCTCACCCTCCACCTCCCCGGTTCTATCTTGCCTCCTTTGACAGTAACCTGGACCACATGTTCTGCCACCCGGAAATGGCCCAATGTCTTCTGATCCACAATTTTTTTCAAGGGAAGTTGGAAATCTGGGTTAATAGTTTAAGTCTTCCATCTTTAAATTGGGGGCCCAACAAATTGCAAAGCTCACTGTCCAGCGCTGGCCAGTTCTGGCCACATGGCAATGTCAGCCCAGAGTCACCTGACCAACTGATTTTGTTTTTTAAGAGAAGCCATAAATCCATGATTTATGTCACAGATCCCAAATGGCTTAAACTGGCAACTAAGTCACTGGAGAAAACTAAGGTAGCACTGGTAAGAGAAGCCAGCCATGTGATGCTGGGTCGTGCGGATATACTCCTGGGCTTATTCCCAGAGGGAGGAAGTGAGGACAGACAGGCTACACCTGTCTACACCCCCCAAATCTATGGGTGGGGGGCTAGGTCCACCCTGGGAAACAGGACAAGAAGAGGTCTGTGCTCAGGCACAGAGGAGAACCTAGAGCATCCAGACACGTTGCAACTCGTTTAAATGGCTCTAGTGGAAAACACACCCATGGCCCCATGTGTGGTCTCCCCTTTCTCCTCCTCCAGGGCACCCATGGTGTCTCCTCATGGAGAACAGTGGGCAGCCACTAATGATACACATCTTCCCTTCCAAGACTCAGCAGCCAGGGTGCCATTCTGTTCAAGGAGACCCACATTCACTCCTCAATAATTCTGACTTCTCAGGGACGAGCTGTTGTTTATTTGCCTCTCTCTGAAGTGTACATATTTCATCCCAGCAGCAAACACCCATGGCGCCAGTCCCCCTTCCTTCTATGCACAGGCTCCATCCGGATTCACTCTATTTATATCATTTATTTTGGTTGCCTGTTTCCCATTTGGGAGATCAATACACATTTGAATGTGGAGGGAGAGGGTTTGCAGCCACTTCAAGGGTTCTTCAGACACAGGGTGGGTCTTGGCTGTGCTATGCTCAGCCCAGATCAGGGGCTCTCTAAAGGGAGAGAGGTGGAGGGAGAGAGAAAGTGATGGAGAGAGGTAGGGAAGGAGGAAGGGGGAAAGGCAAGAAGGAGAGAGAGTGAGAAGAACGAAGGGAAAGAAAGAAAGGAGTGAGGGAGGGAAACGGGGGAGAGGTGAGGATTCGGAAGAGAGGAGAAGGAAGAGGAGGCAGAAGGTAAGAGAGGGAAAAAGAAAGTAAGGGAAAGAAGGTGAGAGAGAGAGAAAATTAGAATGAAGAAAAGTGGTCAAACCAGTTTCCCAGTTCTCCAGGTTTCCTGGCAAATACTGAAAGCTCTCAGCCTTTGGGCTCAACTTTCCCACTATCCATCTACAGGCTGAGACCTGAGCACCACTAAGCCTTAGATTCCCAGGTAGATACAGAGACTCAGCCAGCTTTCAGTTGTCCTGCACATTTTTGTTTTGTCGGTCGTGGGACTTGAACTCTGGGCCTGGGCGCTGTCCCTGAGCTTTTCAGTTAAAGGCTACCACCCTTGAGCTACAGTGTCACTTCTGATTTTTTGGTGATTAATTGGAGATAAGAGTCTCACGGACTTTTTAGTGCCCAGGCTGGCATTGAACCGGGATCCACAGATCTCAGCCTCCTGCATAGTTAGGATTACAGGCGTGAGCCACTGCACCCAGTTTTCAGCAAGTGGGAGCAGACTGCATGAGTGCTGGTGGCTTCCTCCTGGAGGGAGAGCCCAGACATCCAGACTTGGGGACAGAATTACAGTTATTTGGGACAGAGAACCGTCAGTCTAGTCTCAGAAGCCTCCTTTCCTTAGTTCTCACTCTGGGCACTGCCCCCTTTGGTTGTGGTGGTGTTGGAAGGAAACGCTGTCTCAAGAAGAGGCCTTGTGAGGTGTGGCCACAGGGCTACCCATTCCTGGAACTCTGCCTTCTTGGTTAACTGTAGCATCCCAATAGGAGGCACGGGAGGGAAAGCCCCAGACTTGTTCATTTGATCCACAGCACTGCTTGCATAGTTTTCCACTTGGAGAAAAGCAGGTTCCCACATTAATCCCATGCAGAAATGAATATTGAATAGATCACATATATAAATGTATAAAAGCAATCGGGAGGGCTGGGCGCTAGAAGGTCATGTCTGTAATCCTAGCTACTCAAGAATCTGGGATGTTGAAGATTGACATTCAAAGCCAGCCCAGGCAGGACAGTCCCTGAGAATACATCTCCAAAATAACCAGCAAGAAGCAGGGTTGGAGATATGGCAGGGTTGGTAGAATGCCAGCAAGAATGAGGCCTGGAGTTCATCACCGAAATCTCTCAGAGACAGGAATCGGATCCAGGTAGGTAACATGGAGGGATTGCAATGGCATATTAGCAATCAAATCTTAAAAACACCACACTTCTCTAACAATACAGAGCAACAGACCCCATTTATCTCACAATGAGTGCTAGCTGCTGAACAAGACAGACCCCTTAAGGGAAAACTCATACATGTGAGTAGGGGGTGAGGGGGAGGAAGAAAGCTGCTGCCCCTTCACAAGACTGGTAACTCTCATTCAATGTTGTTCTGTTTCAACTAAAGCATTCTGGAGAAACTTCCCACTATGGATTCTGAGCATCATCTATAACAACAGCAATGTATTACCTGTGTCACACTTTAAAATGCAGTGATTCAACAAGCCAACTGCAAGGCCATGTTCTGCCTCTAGGAACTGTCCACCACACTAGGGTAGGTTCATGGGATCTGAAACCTTCCATCCTCTCCTCTGCCTCCCCTCCCCCAGAAAGATATTCAAATTACTCTCTACCTGAAGCTGCCAGGGTAAAGAATTGAAGCTCTAAAGGAATATTAAAGACTTAAAAAAAAAAAGACCTAGACTATTACCTACACAGGCTTTTACTGCAATCCACAGGGTGTCTTCCTCAAATTCACTGCTCAAAATCTCTTGAGCCCCAGCAGCCTTTCACAGTAATGCCAGGCAGTGAATACTCACCTGGTAATGCATTATAATTTCCAGGTCTGCCTGTGGATGGAAGCCAAGCCCAGGTTTGTACAAGTTAGAAAAGAATAAAATGTCCCTGACTCAAAATAAATAGCAATGCCAATAACAGATTTTAATGTACTGCATCCCCAGAAGCCTGGGAGGAAAGAAGTGGGCAGAGAGATTAGATAATAGGCTTAAGAAGGTAAATGAAGCTTCCCTGAGCCCACTCCTTCCCAGGTGGGGTAGGGACAGGCATGCAGTGCACAACTTAGATAAAAGCAAGAACACTGGGGATTGGAGGCCTCAATTCAGGACCCAAAATATGCACAGAGGATGCTCTGAGAGCACCCACTCAATTCACAGATGATGAGGAGGCCGAGCTGCTCGAAACGGAGCCCTGTGATCCAGACACATTGCAGTCCAGAAATCCAAAATGAATGGCTCTTGGCCTATATAGAGATTGTATACAGGTTTGGGTTGACCTGACGATTGACCTGGACAGCCTTAGAAACAATGAAGCTCGGTGGGCAGCTAATGGAAGCACCTACCTCTGTCACTCTAATCCACAGAAAGGTGGTTTTGTTTTTTGTTATTTAAAAAAATTTTTTTTGGCAGTCCTGGAGCTTGAACTCAGGGCCTGGGAACTGTCCCTGAGCTTCTTTTACTATCACATGAACCGCAGAGCCACTTCCAGCTTTTTCTGTGTATGTGGTACCAATGAATCAAACCCAAGACTTTATGAATGCTAGGAAAGCACTCTACCACTAAGCCACCTTCCCAGCCCAGAAAGAGGCTTTTTATACTCAGCAAAACACACCGTGAAGGCAAGAGACACAGGTCACTGATATGTCTTAGAGGTGGGTTTATTTAGGCCTCCTGAACTAAAAAGAACAGCCCATTTGTAGGGGGAAAAAAAGAACAAAACAAAAATTCCTAGCTCAGGTATCTCAATTAATGCAGGGCTTTCTGGCTAGTTTGCTTGTTGGTTTTGCAAAGCCTAATTGCTCCCTACCAAGGCACCCACCCTGACTTCTTCTGGTTGCCTCCATCTGCCTTCATCTGCCTGTGAGATAGATAGGAAGTGGCTTGGGACTCCACAGGAGACACTTTACCCATCTTCTGGGTTAGATTGATGGGGGGGAGGGGTGGGCGGGGACACCTAGAAAGTGCTGTGCCGGTAAGAGGGGATTGTTGCCATTTTCTTTACAAAGGCCAGTGAGCTTTGCCTCACAGGATAGGGACATTATATGTACTACTTTCCTGAGAGAGGCTCCCAGGGCCATTCTTCCTCACATGCTTGACAAGAGATGAGTTAGGAGCATCAGATTCAGAGTACTCAGTATTCCTGAGCATTAAGAAGTTGGAGGCAATTTATAAGGAAATGGAAAGACTTGGAAAAAATCATAGTAAGTGAAGTGAGCCAGACTCAAAGGAACATGGTTTCCCTCATTTGTCATAATCAGTAGAAACCTTGGGCTCTCCTAGCAGAGATTTACAATAGAACAAAACCTAGATACATAAGGCCAGATAGTATGATGCTAAATGAAAGGACCTCCAGGATATAGGAACAAAAGCCATATAATGAGTGATTGTTGTACTTAATGTACTATGTTATCTCTCATCTCTTTTGCTGTCACTTGGTTATCTCATATTTTTACAGTATTTCACCTTATCTGATATATTGTATATATGCTTGATGGGTTATTTGAAATTGGATAGGGAAGGGGGGAAATCAAGATAAGCGGAGGAGACTGGAGGAGGGAAATGGGGACCATGACATGAGAAAGGGTATCAATGTATGTGATATAATGCACCTTCTATCTGGTGAATATAATGTAACCCTTCTATTAATTACAATAAAAATATATGGGAAAAAAGAAGTTAGAGGCAACACTGAGCAGGATGCACTGTGTTCATATACTGCTTTGTTAAATGGCAACTCCTTTGTATACCTGAAGATAATTTTTAAAAAATGCTTCTCATCAGCACAAAATAAAATCAAATAAAATGAAGGTAACTTGTCCACCATTGTGGGATTGAAACAACAGGGTGAGACAGGTACACAGTAAAGAAAATCAAATTGCAAGAGGGACTCATGAGTGAAATGTATGGAAGGATCGTATAACAATGAAGACAGATTCAAAGTGAGTTTACCACATCATGTTATTTGTGAGTTACATTCAAAAGAAAGTTTAAAAAACAATATTTAGCAACACTGAGATAAGAGCTCACTAGAGAAGAAAAATGACATACTAGGGACAAGGAATATGGGTGGGGGGAGAAAAATAAGTGACTAGCAAAAGGAGATAATAATTGATCATGTCTGATTTGGTGCCATGGGTATGGAGATCAGATTGACTTCTCTGTGCTCCATAAACAATCCATACAAGAATCGAAAAAAGGAAGCACACTTAGGATTCCCAGAAACAAAAGAGAACCCAGATGCATTCCAGAATAGGCAAAAGTCAGTAGAACTGGCACAGAGGATAGGAAGCAGAGAGTGGTAAGAAGAAACCAGATTGTGGCGAGCTCTTCAACTCATATTAAATAACTGAGATTTATTCCAAGGGGACGGAGGAGCCACAGAACAATTGTAGGCATCATGGCTGTGTTTTTTAAGTCTTGCTCTAAACTCCAGGCAAACTGGTTGGTCCCATTGCTTTCTGGAAAAAAAGTTGGTTGTTGCTGAATTATAACTATCCATTTAGCCAAGGCTTATGTTTTCCTGAGTCTCTAACACTTCTGAACACACTAGGCTCATTTATCTCATTTAGCCCTAGCCAATTTTTTATAACTTCACCATGCTGTATACAACCCACAGTGTGATCACTGAGAAGATGAACGACACAATGTTTGAAAAATCCAAACCTTGAGCTATCAGAGACTATGAACCAAAAAAATTCACATTTCTTTCTGGACATACATCTTCCTGGTGTCATCTCTCATTGGTAAGTCCCCTTTGGCCTTAATTTTTTGTTTTATGAAATCACCAAGTGACACATCAGTAAATTCCATAAAAATGTGAGTACTGAGACTGAGGTACATGTCCAGAAACCCAGCTCTCCCAATAACTCTACTCATTCAAATCCAATTACTAAATGCTTTTTAATCATTGTAAAATAAATTTCCTCTTCATGTCTGGAAATGTTAAAGCCCTAATTTAACAGTAACAATAAAAAAAAGCCTTCTCTAATGGATCTACGCTACGAAACAGAACATGGCTGTGTTGTCAGATGTTCAATAATTTAACTGCAAATGAAGTGTGCAAAATACAATATTTGTGTCATAAACCACCAGGCTTGTTACCTAATAGATATTTGAAGAGTCCTGTTTCACAATTCTGAACAACGTTATGCTGGAATTGTGGACTAGCCAGTCAGGCTTATAGGCTCCATTTGTTTATGGAGAAAATGGAGTCTCATTTTACCCTGAGACAAGAAGCATGGGAATGCATTATTTCTCTGGCTCCTAATACTGGAGAGAAGTGACTGGAATTCTTCTACCCAGTCTGGTGTGGATGGAAGTCGAGAAGGATTGTGTGGTTCCTTTATGGTTTCTGATTGTGGTAGGAAAAAAATGCCTGATATCCACATTGAATCCACTATGCATATGTTAGGTGATATGACAAAGGAAAGGAGGGGGGTGGGACTGGGTTTGGGATGAAATTCAGTTGTTAGGCAGTTGACTCTAAAACAGAGCAAGGGCTGGGAGGGTAGCCTAGTGGTAGAGTGCTTGCCTAGCATGCATGAAGCTCTGGGTTCAATTCCTCAGTACTCAGAAAAAGCTGGAAATGGTGCTGTGACTGAAGTGGCAGAATGTTAGCCTTGAGCAAAAATGTGCCAAGGACAGTACCCAGGTCCTGAGTTCAAGCCGCAGGACTGGCAAAAAAATAGACAGATAGATAAATAAATAAATAAAATAGCAATTAATCTTCAAGGAGTCCTTACATGTAGAACGAGAAGGCCAGAGAGGAGAATTAGACGGAGCTGTACCAATGGGGTATGGAGTTACACAACGTGATTGTTTAAACTTCCATGGTGGACCTGATCATAGATGGATAATAGGGCCATGAATCAAGGAATTCTGGTACCCATGAGAACTCAAAGGCCAACAGAGATTCTCTCCTAAAACCTGGAGAAGGAAAGGAGCTCCATCAACACCTTGATTTCAGCCTGCCTAGAGAAATTTCTTTTCAATTTCTGGTTTACATGATCATCTACATACTACATTTGAGCTAAGCCACTTAGATCGGAGGTGATTTGCTACTGGAGCAACCAAAGACGAATTTATGGACACTAACACTGTCAGTAGGAAAAAAAATAGTTGAGGAACTAGTACACTGGCTTTTTGTACTTAAAACCAGAAGAGTAGGATGCAAACAAATGACATCACCAATGCACCTCAATTTTGCAATGCACATTTGTTTTTCAAACGTTAGCATTTCTCAAATCAGGATTTACCTTACAATTGGAGAATATAGGTAATAAACTACTTTTCTGCCCCCCAGTCTTTCTACTAAAACTGAAAGTTGTTATTAAATAGATTGCACATTTTAGAATCTCAAGTACCTTGATATCACACAAAAGTACTCATTTTAAGAAGTGCACAGGTGAAATTCAACTCAATAAGCATTGATTGAATAGTGTGTCAGAACCAGGCATTGTTGCTAGGCACTGAAGTAAGCTGGACACAAGAAGAGAACCAATTTCTTTTCACTTTCCTCAGGCAAATGAAGCAATAATCTATGTGTGATCAATGAGACTGAAACTCAGGCTGCTGCTACCATTTAAGCTCTTAGCTATAGACAGGCCTAGCCATTCCTTGTATGGCTGTGTGTCTTTCCTGCCTTCCACGCTGGGTTTTCCTGTGTGTGTGGTGTGTGGTGTGTGTGTGTGTGTGTGTGTGTGTGTGTGTGTGTGTGTGTGTGTGTGTATTCATGCTCTCCCTTTTAGGATCCCCTTGTGCAGAGTCCCCTGTCCCCTTCAGCCTGGAAAGAAACACCTTTATACATTCCTAGTCTACGTAGCTCCTTATCCTAGCACTCATTCTTCCATTCCACATTTTTCCATGGATGCAAATTTCCTTCATACCATTCCCAGATGCACTGGCTGCATCTTTTATCTCCAAAGATGAGAGGTGTGTCATCAATGTTTGTCAAATGGGCGATTAAGTGAATGATTACTGAATTGCTACTGATTGCTCTGTCTGAAGAAATCTAGAATTCTCTGTCTTCTGGTGATTCATCCTGGAAGGTTTCTAAGGAAAACAATAAGTTTCAGCATTAAGATGCCTTATCTTACCCAATGGATGTATATACCTTGTAGCTGAGCTGGACATAAACACAGGCATAGTAAGAGCCAACCTCACAAATCACCAGGCCAGTTCCCCACAGAGCAGACCAAGAGGCATTACCCTCACTCTGAAACATGGCCCAATTTAACTGAGTCATGGCCAGAAACCTTGAGAGGTTGGTCCCTTTCCACTGTGGTCTCCAATATTTTCTCATATGACAGCAACAACAAGCATTCATAGCTCAGGTCATTTCACACACGTTCATTCTTGTGAACTGTCTGAAGTCCTGAACAATCTGCTGTGGGATCTCTTTTCCTGGTCCTCAATTGGCTTTGTGATATAATCTAGGCAAAGCTAAAGATCTGGTTCAGAAATACTGGGGACAAATGAGCCAGAAATTTGAGAATTATGGGGGACAGATGACAAAAATGTAATATGATGACAAACCATACTCTACCGGCTTTTTGTTTTTATGTTGTCCATTTTCCTTTTGTTGTTGCTGGCGGTGATTTTGGCATAGCATTTGAGCTACAAATGATTTTTACTGTGTGTGTGTGTGTGTGTGTGTGTGTGTGTGTGTGTGTGTGTATGTATGTATGTATACTAAAGGCTTGAATTGCCTGGGAACTGTCCTTAAGCTTTTGTGTTCAAGGCTAGTACTCTACCACTGGAGCTATAGCTCCACTTCTGTTTTCTTGCTGGTTAATTGGGGGCAAGAGTCTTGTGGACTTTTCCATCTGGGCTGACTTCAAACCATGAACCTCAGCCTTCTGAGTAGCTAGGCTTTCTACAGGCATGAGCCATTGACACGGGTAGATTTTTACATTATTTTACATTATTTTTAGATCATTGTATTATTAGATGGCTATTCCCATTACCTATATAATATCTTCATTTTTGCCTCTTGGATTGTAAACTTTAAAAAAAAACCATTATATGGTTACTTAAGAAAAGCTTTGCTGACCCCTGATGTAGGAGGAGAGAAAAAGAATCCTCTGAAGTGAACTTCAGAGAATGCACAAGACCACGGACTTTTAAGTTGTATACAATGGGGATCCAGGTCTCTGTCCACCTCCTCTGCATTGGCCATCAAGACTGAGGATCCTGGGTTATTTGTTGAAATTTGGCATATGCATTTGAATACACGGGTGGTGAAGCAGAGGCAGTCATCTGGTCATTTAGTCTTCCTGTGTATTGTCCTTGGAGGGTTCAGACAGGGCTTGGAAGGAATACTACACTCCGGGTCCTCTCTCCCCTCCACTCCTGTGGACACCGCTTGCTGGGCAGATGGCACCAGCACAGTCCTTTGGGGGGCGTGTCCCACCTTGGCTTCATCTCCAGCTTCTCTCTTCTCCCTGCAGCTCATCAGCTGTAGTACACAGCTTCTTCTTTCTGAGAGCCCTCTTACCCATCGGGGAAGATAATGTGCAGCAATCATTTTGGCTTTTCTAGACTTAATGTGTTCCTCTCTCTCTCTTTCTCTCTCTCTCCTCAGGTCCTTCCTGCCTTGGGGAAAGTGTAGCAATGCTATTTTAAGACATCCTTCAGTACCAAAATACCACTTTGAGACACTTGTGTCCTTCCTCCCAATAATCTCTTTTGTTTAAGGCATAAAGAACTTATTGGGAGGGGCAGAGTCATAGCTTCCTGAGGGAAGCGAGCCAACGGCAGTGTGGAGATTCTTCTGGCATTTCTGCTGGCTCAGGGGAGCCGTGCTTTAAACCTACCATGCCGAGGTGGCATATATATATATATATATATATATATATATATATATATATTTCTTTTTTTGGTTGTCCTCAGTCTCTCCCCTTCATCATCCTGGAAGGAGAGAGATTGCAGAGAGCCTAGCACTGCACTCCATTGCACTGCATTGAAGGAGGAAGGCAGGGCCAGGAGAGATCAAAGTATGTTTCTGCACTACTATTACAAAGAGGAGTCTACCAAGGCCAGGGGGAAGAAGACCAGTGGCAGCAGTTTTCCCATGATGGCAGAGAAAGTGGAGTCTGTATCAGAAGGCAGCGTCAGGATTGGGTGTCTGGTGTCATCATGCAAACTATCAGACATTTGTGAAGAATGAGTTGTGACGATATGTCCCCCATAATCCACTCTCTCGACTGATGAATACTCTTCACTGAGTGCTAACAATGTACAGGTCCATTGACAAGATTCAGCTCACATACACAAACAGTGGTTACCACATAGTCACACAACGAGCAACCAAAGCTCAGAGAGGTAACACCACCTCTCCTTCTACCACAAAGCTCACAAAGACAAAACCACAACTCCAACCCAGAACCGACTCTAAAACCCACACCGCACAGCTCCTGCTTAGTTCTCCTCCAGAGTTTGCCTCCATATCGTGTCTCCCATGATAGCCAAAGCGCCCACATATTCTTTTGGAGACACCAACTCCTGCAGACAGCTGTGAAGATGGTGTTGATATTATAAATGGAATTAGGAGAAAAAAGAAGGATACAGCTTATAAATCAGGCCAAGGGAAGTTATGATTCTTCAGGACACTCTAATCTATCTCCCTGTTATTGCCTGTATATGAAATGCCTACATGAGGGGACCAGAGGGCTTCTGGAGTCGTCTGCGGAGGGAAGATTGCAATTCAAGTGACCCCTTGTTACACAAACCAAAGCAATCTGTTTTACTTTGACACTCTGACAGACACTCTGACACTCGTGGCAGAGAGAGAAAGAGAGAGAGAGAGAGAGAGAGAGAGAGAGAGAGAGAGAGAGAGAGAGAGAGAGAGAGAGAGAGAGAGAGAGAGAAATAGACAGACAGACAGAAATGGAATGGTCTGTCCACTTCTTGGTGCCAAACCAAAGTGTGAAGGGTTAATTGGGAAGACGCAAGCGACATGTCTGATCTCTGATCTCTAACCATACCATGAGACAGCCTACAAGCCTGGGGGATATTTAAGGAACAAAAACCACAGCTCCATTTCTTTAAACCATTCTTTAACCTTTAGTTCTAGGAACTCTAATTAAAAATCAATTCTGTTTTTTTTCGGTAGTAAATCTGACAGTAATTCTATCTCTAATGACAGTGGCAAGATAAATAGTACGTCAGGTAAACTCAGCAGGAAAATGACATTTTCATTAGCAATTTACTGGGTGTGAAATTTCTACCATGATAAAGCATTCCTGAACAGTACAAGAAAACCATCTCCTCCCCCACCCCCCGCCACCGCCATAAGCAACTATTCTACTAATTAACGGGGAACACTGGTGGGATTAAATGTCTGCTACCCAAATTATTTTCGTGTGCACAGCAGTTATTTTGTATGCACCTTGCACAGAGAAAGGAAGTCGGGACTCAAAACAATAAACAAGCTGACATAACAAGATGATTGCAGGCTATTGCAGTCCAGAAAAATTTAATCTGGTCTCCTAACAGCATCCCAATCTTTATTGTGACTGTATGGGTTCCAATTCATCAGCCCACTTCGGCAAGCCATACCTACCAGTAATCACTCACTTTCAGGAAAGCCTCGGAACAGGTATCGACTTTAGAGACCACAGATTCATCCTGGGCTCAGTATCCACTCCCCAACCCCCAATCAAGATGCTTTGGCAGGCTTTGAAGCAAGCTGGGAGAGAATTTTGGCCCTTTTCATGCTAGACTCCCAGAGAGCATCTGGGGAAAAGAAGAAAAAAAAGGCAGCCAGCCAAAAGTTCAGTGTCAGGAGACTAACACACCTTTTTCACAGGCATTCCTTGCTTTAACCCCAGGGTGTCTGTTCTGTTCTAATCTAGGCGTGGTCATGTGGTACCAGTCCTAGAAGGAAGACTGAGGAAGGACGAGTGTTTTATGTTTACTGAAGGGCTGCTAAGCCCCTGGGACTTCAAAATCCCTATCAATCATGCACTTTAGGTACAACTGGCAACCTTCTTTTCAGATGACAAGACTGAGGCAGAGAGGAAGAGACCTACCCAAGCTAGCAAATGACTGCAATGAGGACTATTTAAATTAATTTTCCCTTTATTGCCCCAACTGAGGTCAAACCTACAGCCCACAGGTGAAGTGTACACCTCAGTAGCATTCTGAACCCTCTCAGAGCTGCACGGCCATCTTCTTTGTCTGGATGCAAGACATTATCACCAGCCCCCAAACCAAATCCTGGACTTGCAAAACAGAGGCATTCTCTATCTTCTTTGAGGCATTGGGAATTGTTTTTGAAAGCAGTGGAAACCCTATAGGAGTCTTTTTCTGATGCTGGAACAAAATAATACCCAAGGATGGAGATTTAATCAAGAAAAGAGATTTATTTAGCTTATAGTCAGACTGAAACCCCAAGATTGGGGGTGTATCTGTTTAGCCTCCTCACTTGCACTACAGGATGGCAGGTAGGAATGTAATTGGAACAGGGGCTAGAGGGAGCAAGTACATGGAAAGTCAAGGAGCCAGACTTGCTCTGTATAACTGCTCCAGCTAAGAACAGACTCCTTGAGACCACAATTAGCCCTTTCCAAGGGTGACCCCCTCAATGAAATAACCACCTCCCATTTTCTTCCCCGCTTTCAAAACCCATCACACTAGGGATCAAGCTTCCAATATGGGAATCTTTTTGGGAGGAGTGGAGCACTTCAAACCAAACCCCAACCACAGCAAAACCTAATCCACAAAATGAAAGCAATCAAAGCTGGTAATTGAAGCACCGCTTGGCCTGTCTTGGTGCTTTGGGAGTTCAACATTCCTGAAATCCATGGCAATCTCAGGAGCCATTGCTGAAGAGGCTTTTGTCCCTGAAGAATTATGAATACTCTTGATGAAACCTGTTATAAGAAGCATCGTCAGAATGAATCCGTATTTATTCTTCTTCATAAGGAAAGAGATGAGACCAACAGATTATGGGAAATGCTCTTACACAGAATATGGTGAGGGTCTGCACACTGCTGCATAGAAGAGATGACCATCACAGCACATCCTTAGAATCCTGCTTCCTTGCTTTTCTAGTGACCTTCCATCTCCCTACAAAGATGGGGAAGGGGGCTTTGTTCTTTGTATCTTAGAAAAGGTGAACAGAAGGCAGAATTGGATTTGACTAATAATACATAACTGGGGCTCACAGAAACTCCTATGGCTGACCTTCAACCCTGGGCTTGAGAATGAGACCCTTGAGCTAGTCTGGGCTCCTTTGGTTATAAATGCCAGCAGATCTCCTGTGACTCCAATGAGTCCCATGCCAGGGTGTTCATGGGTTCACAGAGGCTCAAAGTGTTGCAAGTGCTCAGCCAGTGTTACCAGTTTCCCCTGGATCCTTTCACTTTCAGGTGAGCCTCCCCTAAAACTTCCAGAAGTTCTCACTAAGCGATGGAGAAACACCCCCATTTCCCAAGAAGTTTAGAAAAGGTGGGTGAAGGGGTGGGTGGATGGTTTAGGACAATTAGTCACTTAAGAACCCTCAACACTACATCCCCTGGCATGACACACGCTCACTAGTCCAGCCCTGCCCTGCCCAGATCTCACAGAGGTGGGCGGACAACCCCCAATCACAGATTAAGAGCAAGCAATCAGACATGTCCCAGAAGAACAGCAGGATGCTACTACCGGGAAAGGATGCCCTAAGAGGAACCACATGTTATTCACAAGTCCCACCCAAAGAATCTCTCCACTTAACTTGATCTGAGCTGGTCTCTGCTTTTGTTGTTTGATTTCAGTCCCGGAAGCAGCCTAAATAGCTAAAGAAATATGTCTCAAGTACTGAAAATGAAGATGAGAAAGACAGATTTCATCTGTCCAGCATCTTAGTATTTTTGTAAGGAAGAAAACCCCAATGAGTACAAACCGAACATCATAAGTAAGAGCTGGCTCCAAAGGTGCTGAGCCAGCCAGGATCTTCAAGATGGCAACAACAGCAGAGGGAAATGGCATTGATTTGGTTTGGGGCTTAGGGGAAAAAAAGACAAGGCTTCCCCAGTAGAAAAATGCTCAAATTAGTGTTTCTAGTTGTTAAGGCTTCAAATGACAAGACGAAGATTTCTACTGGAAGCACAGCATTCTCAAGCACTCAGAGGCTGAAGAGTAGACTCATCAAATTGGTCCCCTAGCTGTCTCCTGCGTGTCACAGAAGGGTGGAGAGGGAGGGGTAGCAAAGGAAGGAGAGGCAGAATGGGGGATGGAGAGGAGGGGAACAGATGGCGGAAAAGGATATAAGAAATCAGAAAGGTGCAACAAAGAAAGAAAGAGAAGCCTAGCCTCTTGGGAAGGCAGGACTCACAAAGGAGTATGATTGGTGAGCTGGGAGCTAACACTGGAACCATGTTAGAAGAGGTCTAGATATTACTATTGTGGTTGGAGGGGGCTGTACAAAGTCCCTGATGATTCAGAGCAAAGGTGCTTTAGGTTCAAAGCTATGCTCTCAGAAGCTGAATTTGCTGTCCAGCAGAGAAGAAATGGAGAGTTGGAGAGCCCTGTGGATGGATGGCATTGTGGGAGAAAATAGAGGATGGAGGGAAAAGAAACAGACTGCTCAAAGACTCCACCCCCTCCTCTTACTCCTCATCAGGGGGGGCAGTCAGGTAGACTGAAGGTGGCAGGCTTAGGGAGGGCCTGCCTTTGGGAATGATGACAGCCTCACTCTCATGGCTTAGTTCAGGGAAAAAAGACAGGCATCTAGGATTAGTTGGTCACGTGCTATCTCAGTAAGCGAAGCCCAGGGGTCCTACAGGTGCCTCATCTCACCTTGGATCGTGGTACAGAAATCACCTTGTATCTAGGGCTTCCAGTGGGGGGAGGGAGAGAGTGGAAACACATCAGGGGACAGGGAGCTGGAAACTAGGAAACTATAATTGGGCTGGGACAGGATGACAGTAAAGCAGAGCAAAGGTGGATGGGGGCAGGAAAAGGCATGGATGGCTCTCGAGAGCTCTTGTAAACCTTGTTCAGGACCAGACATGGAAAGAAAACTTTTTCATCAAAGCAGCAACACCATCTAGACATACAGTTTCCCCTCCGATCTTTTTTTTTTTTCCTCCCCGCTATGGAGAGGCAAAACAGAAGCACGGAAAAGAGAGACATTTGCAAAATGGTTTCCAGGCCCTCTAGAGTGGAAGAGAGATGAGATATTGGTTATGATGAGGAGAAGATGATGATGGCTAAAATGATAGGACCAAAAGTATTTAAGTACTTTCTCCTGTGTCAGAAAATATATGCATGATGGAAAGATGGTGAAGGGCCTGGACTATAACACGTGTCCTGAACTCTTGAACACAGTGGCCAGATCACTCCTGGCCTGCAGGCATTTATGCTTTGGTGGGAAGATCTTTGGTCTGGGCAAGATGTTGCACCCCCAGCTATGAGCGGGCGGGGATTGAGAGGATCAACAGTTTGAGACCAAACCGGGAAAAAGCAGACCTCAACATAATTAACAAGCTGGGCATAGTGATATCTGTAATCTCAACTACAGGGGGCAAAGGGGCAGGGGCAGGGTGGGTATGAACAGGAGCACAGTCTGCAGCCAGCCCTGGGCAAAAGTACAAGACCCTAGCTGAACAATAACTACAGGGAGGAAAAAAAGAGATGGTAAAATAAAGGTACAATGTCTATGTGCCTCTAATCATATACAATAATATTTATAGAAATGAATTCCAGGAGGGCCGGGAGTTTGGCCTAGTGGTTAAAGTGCTTGCCTAGCATGCATGAAGACCCGGATTTGATTCCTCGGTACCACATACATAGAAAAAAGCTGGAAGTGGTGCTGAGGCTCAAGTGGTAGGGCTCTAGCCTTGAGAAAACCCAAGGACAGTGCTCAGGCTCTGAGCTCAAGCTCAGGACTGGCAAAAAAAAAAAAAAGAAATGAATTCCAGGAAAAAGAAACAAGGGATTTTTTTCTTTGATGTTGTTTTTGTTTTCTTGTTTATCTATTGGTCTTTGGGAGAGTAAGGGGAGACACAGAAATGGAGGGGAAAAGGGTAAACAAATGCAGCAGTGGCACTCACTGGACACTGTGGAAAATGAACTACACAACTTGTGGATGGGGATGGGAGGAAAAAACTAGGAAACAGAAAGGGAAGGGGTGACACTGTCCAAAAAGAAATATATTCATTACCTGATTTTTATAACGGTAACCCCTCTGTATATCACCTCATATATGTATATGCATATGTATCTGTATATACATATGCCTATGCATATGTGTATGTATATGATGGTGTCGTGCAAGTGGTAGAACACCTACCTATCTAGCAAGTTCAGGGCCCTGAGGCTAAAATATTATTACTGTTTTAAAAACAAAGAAGCCTATTTATATGAAAAGAACTCTAACTTTAAAGCAAGTTCAGAAATTCTCCCAGGCAGTGAGTCTTTCTGCATCCCTGAGGAGGCACACTGGGAGAAAGTGAATTATGGAGGCAGAACAGTCTGACATCTAGCTCCTTCCCTACACCTGACCAGCGTGGGGGAAGAGGTGCCCTTGACATTTACAAACTGGGAGTACTCATCAATGTACTTTTTAGGGAGTCTGTCTCCGGGCTTGAACTCAGGGCCTGGGCACTGTCCTTGAGCTTTTGTGCTCAAGACGAGTGCTGTACCACTTGGTGTCACAATACCACCTCCAGTTTTTGAGTGGTTAATTGGAGGTACGAGTTTTGTAGAGACCTTCCTGCCGAGGCTGTCTTTGAACCGTAATCCTCAGATGTTAGCCTCCCGCATAGGTAGGATTACAGGCTTGAGCTACCAGCATCTAGCTCAATCAATGTATTTCTAAGAATCAAATGATAGGTACCATCAGATGCTGCCTAGAAAACTGGTCAGCAGGAAACAAGGAATGCTGTTCCTTCCCTCTCCCATACAGGCATCTCATCTCTGTAGATGATTTGCCACGGAAGCTACTTGCTACTAACAAATGACTATGTCATAAACAGGCATTTCTACGATGATGTGTAGTTTAAATGGCACATAAAAGGAAGGCTTTGTTAAAAGGCTCTTCTGTTTTCTTAAGAGCTTCAGATGAATGTTTGTGGGGCAGAGGCTCCAGGCAATAGAAATATTTGAATAACAGCAGAGCCAGGGCAGTTAAGGCAGGTCAATATACCACTCTCCTCTTCCCAGTAAGTTCTCCATCTTCAGCTATATGATATTGGCATCCTAGTTATGAAGTAACCTCTGATCTATTACTCTTATGGAGGTATATTGAATGCATTCAAAGGAGAGTGTCACTGAATTACAAAGCAAAGTTTGTGTGTATGATTTACACAATGATGACACGTGCCCACCTGATACCATTCATATAAGTGACAAATCGCAGCAAGGAATTCAACTTATCTTGATACTTGGCCTCTGTGTCTACCCAGAATTCTTCAGATAAAAGTGGCAGAGATGCAACTCAGAATAGCTTTAGGAAAAAATGATATTAGAGGTACAAAGCTGGGCACTGGCAGCTCATACCTGTAATCCTAGGTATTCAAGAGGTCAAGATCTAAGGACTGTGGTTTGAAGCTAGCATAGGTAGGAAAGTCCATGTAACGTTTATCTCTGATTAACCACCAAAAATCCAGAAGTGGAGCTGTGGCTCAAGTGGTACAGCACTAGTCTTGAGCAGGAAAACTCAGGGACAGTGCCCAGGCCTTGAGTTCAAGCCCTAGAACAGGGAAAAAGGAGAAGGAGGAGGAGGAGGAGAAAGAGAAGGAGGAGGAGGAGGAGGAAGAGAAGGAGGAGGAGGAAGAGGAGGAGGAGGAGGAGCAGGAGGGAGGGAGTAGGGAAGAGGGGAGGAGGAGGGAGGAGGAGGAGGAGGAGGAAGAGGAGGAGGAGGAAGAGGAGGAAGAGGAAAGGGAAAAGGAAAGAAAAGAAAGCAGGAATGCAGCTGAGTCTTAGGAACTATGAAGCCTAGAATTGGGATCATTTTTCTGTAGCAATTATCTACTTGTTTACCATTCTACTATCTCATTAGTGGGGTCTTTAGCTTTTTAGCTACATAGCAAAAAGGACTCAGTGGCTTAGCTCAGGTCACATGCCCAACCCTGGGCCAATCAACTGCTTCCAGAGCTGGGCAGGGTACATTGATCTTCCCCAGATTAGATGGCTGTTCATGGGCCATTTACCTCTGACTAGAGATGTGGGGTGGCTTGAGGAAATGGTCTTTCAAGAGGAAACCAAACAAGTTGTAGATGGGACAGTAATTTCTAAAGTTCAGGCTATCTCTCCTGTCTCTCTACTTTTGCTTATTCATCCATTTCCTCCTCACTGATTCATTCATTCAAACATATACTGAAAGTCTACCTGCCATTTGCTAGGTTTTGTGCACAGCCTCATTCCCCTCTCCACTGCTGTATACTATTCAGAACACATGGTGCTCACTTGTCCTCTTCAATCACTGTCCATGCTGGAGAGGCTCTCAGCCCCTCTGATAGAGTGCCAGGCTGATAGACCCATTCATGCCGTGATCACTCCTGTGGAGACGAGGCCCTGTTTGTAATCCAGAACAGTGGACAACACACACACACACACACACACACACACACACACACACACACACACACACACACACTCTAAAGGGTAGGAAGGTCTGCTAGATATTGAGAAAGTACTTCATTTTCCTTCTTGAACAAAGTCATTCCCCTCACCCTCTTTCAGGATTTGAACTCAGTCTCTCTCACTAACTAGGTAACTCTGTCGCTTGAGGGACACCCTCAGTTCTTTTGTGTTTAGCTTGGTCTTCAGATAGGAGCTCATGTTACTTTGCCTGGGCTTCCCTTGGACCTTGATCCTCCTATCTCAGCCTTCTGAGTATCTGGGAACACAAGCATGTGCCACCATACCAAACCTTATGGCTATCCCTCTCTTTGTCCTTGAGCTTTTTCATCTGCAATGTGAAGAGAGAATTTAAAAAAAAAACAAAACACTTTTTTTTGGCAACAGGTTTTGGGAGGGAAATCTTTGCTTCTAAATTCTCTAAACTAAGGCTGTCTCTTGCCCAGACATTCCAGGGTCTTTTGGATAAACCCAACTCTCTGCTGTCAGATTTCTGTGTTGTAATCACCTTTCTATCTTTGGTCCCTCGGTACTAACTTACATTCCAATGTCTAGGATCTGGTATGCATATAGAAAATACTTATGGACAAATGGATGTATAGATCAAAGCCTCTCTCACCCACAGAACTATCCTGCTCTGCTTGCTGACAAATGGTGACTACCCTGGTTTCTGCACTAGGATTCCAAAGAACCGAGTCTTCACATTGGCAATTCCCATGCAAGCCACCAGAACCTACATCTCAGCTGTCTTCAAAGTTACTGAGAGTAGCTCAGGCAGCTCAGACACTTCTATTTTTTAATCTCATTATTTTACTTTCCTGTCACCAGTGACTAGGACCTACTGTAAATCAGACACCAGTTCTCAAAGTGTGGCCAGGCACCAGTGGCTCACATAGTCTCTGAGAGGCTGAGAATCCAGGAGGATTTCAGTTCTAGGCCAATCAGGGCAAAAAAGTTCACGAGATTCCTCTCTGCATAGCTGGGCACAGTGCCATGTACCTGTCATCCCAGGCTGTGGAGGAGGCTGAGATGGGAGAATCACAATGTCAGGATAACCTAGGGCCAAAAAGCCCTAGAGATTCTTTCTCCTCCTAAGGGATGCTGTGGCGTTTGTGCCTACAATTCCCAGTAAACACAAGAAGCCTAAAAGTAGAAGGATGAAGGCCCAGTGGGGAAAGCAAAGTAACCAGTCAAAAGCAGGCCTACAGGCCTTGCTCAGCAGTATTGTGTCAGCATAGCAGTCACAAGGCCCTGAGTTCAATTTCCCAGCACTATAAAAAAAAAAAAGCCTTGACAACATTGCCTAAAATGGTGGTTGTGACTCAGAGCCAAATTTTCCCTCCAGGTTACATCTGATAAGGTTAGGACAATTTTGATAGCCACTACAAGGGATGGCTGATGTATCTAATGGTCACAGAGTCCTCTAAGTATCCTATAATCACAAGACCATGCCCTGAACCAAGAAAGGCCCTTATTTTATTAGTGCCAGGCACGCAAAAATCCCTAAGTCAGTCCCACCAGCATCACCACCACCACCACCACCATCATCACCATCTCCATGTTCCATGAGAAAAGGAGGCATATGTACCTTGCCCCAGTAGTCTCATTGGGAGTGTCTGTTTTTTTTTTTTTTTGGTGAGGGAGGGTGACCTGTGTGTTTTTACCCTCGTATCTACAGAGTAGAACAGCAGGATAATAACTGCAAGTCAGTCTCCATGCTGGGGCTTGGAAGTTTCCTGTTTGCTTCGACATCAGATTTCACCTAGTTTCAGATGAGAAACGGAAGATGTGACTTTGGTCATAACAGAGAGTATCTCTAAATTGAATCCGGTTCTCCCTATTGAAACATAATAACTGCAAAAGTAATCTAGTCTCTTCATTACCAGTGCTCCATCCCTTTGTGGAAATCTGCTCGGAGGTGGGAGTTAAAGGGCCGGCCACACATTTGGAATGTTATTGTGGCTGGCTGGAATGCTTAGCAACAACACAAACATCACTCAGAATCAAATTATCAGATGTACCAACCAGATGCTCCTCGCTGTAATAGTGTGGTAAATGATGGCTGGGAGAGGTTCTTTGAAGCTGTGGAAGCAAATGGGAAAGCTAATTCAATTCTCAAATGAATAAAAGTGAGAAACTGTGCTTATAAACCTGATATTACCAGAGATAGGGCTGCTGCCTCCTGCTGCCTCCTGTGGGGGAGGAAGAGAGAGCCCGGGATGGTTGTATTTCTGGTAGTGAAGGGCTGGGCTCTGTCAGCACACATGAATTTGACCTGGAGGTTCTGGGTACGAGAGTTCAGTAAGACGGAGGGCTTATGTCTGGCAGATGTGGTGGCTTCGTCATCTACAGGTGATGAGGGAATGAAGAGACCCAAAGAAGGATCCAGAACCTCAGAGAATTTGGACTCCATGTGTCAGACATTGAAGAAGAATCATGGATTTCCTGGAGAGTGGAGAGGACCCCAAATGACCTGGGCCTGTGGCTTTCTGGTCACCCTAGAAAGACCTGGGTCTCAAAAAGGTTTCTCCAGTACAAGAAGGAAGGCTTGAAAGGGACCTAGGGCCTGAAATTTACTTCACCTTAGTACAATTATGTGTGCACTGGGGAGACTTTTGCTCCCCAAAGTTACAAATCCCACTCAACTGTGGAAACCATTCTCCAAGGACTCAGCATATCTTCCCTGAGGCCACACAACCAGAGTTAGACCCGTAACTTCTTTCCCTGACATCCAAGTGATGCTCAACCATGCCATTCAGGTCTGAAGCTGGCCAGCTGGATCAGGGCCTGACACAAGACTGCCTGCCATGTCCTGATTCTGGCTGCAAGGTCTTCCTTCATTGATAACTAAACAACAGCTCTACATTGGGGTTTTCTTAGAAACTGCTGTAGGTTCAGGAATTTTCTAGAATGTCTCTGGAACTCAGAAAACAGTTGAGTGTTTGTGAGGGGCTGATTCCAGGATCCCCTCCAGATACCAAAATCCCAGGCTATTCAAGAGCCTCCTATCAAGTGGTACAATGTCTGCAGCTGAACCCTCACATTCACCTCTGCGCTTCTCAAGCCATCTCCAGGTTACCTGCCACATGGAAATGCCATGGAAGTGGGGGTAACACTGAATTATTCAGGGACTGGTGACAAGGAGAAATCCCACATGTTTTCATCACAGATTGTTTAAACAAATGCTTTAGATCCACAATGAAGTCAAATCCATAGATCAGAACCCACAGATAGGGAAAGCCAATTGTGGAAATTTACTGCGTTATTACAGAGGTAACAAATGGGCAAAGATGAATCGAACTGTAGAAAGACTTGCAAGTACCCCTCCCCCCTCACTACTCACTACAGGTCAAATACTCAGCAATGAGGACATTCTCTGAGCCTTGATGCCCAGGGCTTTGTTAAACTTTCATTAATAGGCCTGATTGAATCACTGGCCACAGGGTCAAGCTAATCTCGAGCCCTTCTCCTGTGCCCTGAAGTCCAACGCATTCATCAACGACTCCCCCCTCCCCCCCCAGCCTTCTGTGCTTCCAGAGCTTTACATGAGAGGGGCAGGCTGCCTACTTGTTCTGGCCTCAGCTCTCCTTCAGACACATCTTCTTCCTCAGTCCACACGGTGAAAATAAGCAGGAAAGCCCAGTGTCAGTGGCTCACATCCATAATTCTAATTACTCAGGAGGCTGAGATCTGAAGATCTCAGTTCAAAGCCAGCCCGGGCAGGAAAGTCTGTGAAAGTCTTATTTCCAATAAACTACTCTGAAGAAGTTGGAAGTGGCACTGTGGCTAAAGTGGTAAAAGGCTTAGGGACATTATCCAAGCCCAGAGTCCAAGCCCCAGCATCAGCAAAAAAAAATAAAATAAGAAGGACATCCCTGCTGTGGACTGAACAGGAGGGCAGAGCTACCTCACACTGACCACTGAAATCTGGTCCTGGCTGCCCAGGAGGGTGGACACTACCTGCTTTGCTATGTTTTGCTCTCCAGGGCCTTCGTTAATGAGATTAGGAAGCATAATTAACATGGAAAAGCACTCAGGACCTTTGCTTTTTCCTATCTTGCCTGTACTAGGAGGGGCAAGGCTCACACTGAAGCAGTATGAAGCTTCTGAGAGACTCCAAAGAGATTTATTTGCTCAGTAACACTGCCAAGCCATAAGGGCCAGGGTAAAACTGTGGACTTAGTGAGAGAGATTTCTCCAGACTCTGTCTCACTGAGCTTAGAGTGAGTGACTGCTGTCTGGGGAAATCAGGCCTTGTCTAGAAGGAAAATAAATGACCAAAGGAACACATATGCAGAATGAGAGCCCCCAAATCTCACTTCTGTCCAATACAGGAGAAAAAGAAAAAAACAAAAGATGATTGCTTGCTTTAAGTCTTATAAGAATTCACAGAGAAGGTTAATTCTTCCTTCAAATGGAAGGAAAAATAATTTTTCAATTGCTTCATTGATCGAAAAACAACTAGAGGCTGCAGACATTTATCCACACCACAAAAGGCATACGGCTTCTTTATCTTAACAGGAATATTATCATGTTACAGTTAATAGCTATTGAACTGCCTATTACTTCCAGGCACTGTTTAAGGGCGCTGTGAATACATCATCTAATATAATCTTCACTCCAAACCAACCTCTTAGCTGTAGTTTTCGTCTTGTTTGTACAGAGGAGGAAACAGAGGATCAAGAGACAAAGTTACCTAGATCACACAGCCAGCAAAGTATAGGGAAAGAATCTGGAGCTTCAAGTTGACTGGCTAAATGATCCCTTGGTGTCAGGGCTTAGATATCAAATGTTCTCAAAGGATCTGGTTGTGTGGAAGGCTTGGCCCCAGGTGGTGGTGATACTCAGATGTGACTGGACCATAGGGACAATCGTTCCATCTACGAATGGTGACTCCCTTTAACTCAACAGGCTGAGAGGTAGGGTCCAGTTGGAGGAAATAGGTCACTGGGGTCTTTGGAGGCTGTCATGTCTCTCTTCCCCCTTCCTTCTGTCCTCTTTCTCCATTTCTCCTCCACCCCTCTGTCTCTGGCTGCCTCTGCGACACCCTTCTGTCATATTTGCACTGCCTCACCAGCATCACAATTAGGAATTATGAACTCTGAACCCTTGAGCCAAGATGAGCCTTTGCTCTTTTGTGTTGTTTTCCACTGGTATTTTGTCACAGTGGTAGAGGCCGGTGAGTTAATTCACGACCATTATCTTGTAGGGTGCCATTCTGGCATATCCACACTCAATCTTGTTCAACACCAGTGGCCCTTCTCCATAGTTTCTCTGTTTTAGAATGTCTAAATTTGGGTCTCAGATGATATACACACTGTGAACTGCGAACCGTTTCCTCCTCTTGGGTGTTCTAGAAAAGTCTGTAAGGGTGGAGTTGCTATTATTTCTGACAACTATTGATGAATGTGCCAGTTAAGTTTTCTAGGTAGAACTCCATTGTCTTTAACGGGGACATGATTTAGGTGATCTTGTTTAGAGTGAGCTTCCACATTTGAACCTCTAGAAGAATTTGTGAATTTCAATTGCCATTGAATGCAGACATGAAAGCAGCTCATAATATCCACTCTGCTATCTTTTTAAATATCCACAGAGTTCGTAATGATGTCACCTTTCTCATGACTGATTCTGGTATTTTCTTGGTCCTAATCAGTCTGGCTAGATGTTTATCAATTATATTGATCTTCTTAAAGAACCAGCTCTTCGTTCTATTGATTCTTTCTGTTTTCTATTTCATTTGCTTCTTCCCTGCCATCTGGTGCAAGCATTCCTTTGCTTACTTTTGAGTTCAATTTGCTCTTCATTTTCTATTTTCCTAATGTGCAAATTGTGGTCATTGATTTGAGGCTTTATAGTTTTCTTTTGTTACTGTTTATACTACAGATTTCTCCCTGTGCACTGTTTCAGTAGTATCCCCAGCTACTACTAGGCTAGCTTTTATTTTTATTCAGAAAAAAGCCTTTTATTTCCCTTTGGATTTCTTCGACTCCCTTTATTTAGAAATATAATTTCATGTTTTTGGAGTTTTACAGAGCCCTTCGCGCCAAGATATTGGGAATTTTCTATTAAGTTCTAATTTAATGTCATTATATGACTCAAATTCTTTTACCTGTATTGTTAGTTGTATCTTAGACCAGACTGTAATCTATTTTGGTAAATATTCTACATATAAACTCAAAACCCATTGAGGACAATGTGTGCCTTGTAATGTTTAGCAGAATGTACTAGAATGATAATTCAGTGACACTGCTTTGCAGTATTGTTCAAGTCTTCCAATCTTTGCTTTTCCTCTTCTATCAGTTACTGAGAGAGGTGTTTGATATTTCTGACTATCACTATGGAATTCTTTATTTCTCTTTGCATTTCTGTTAGTCTTTTGCTTCATATTTTTGTTGCTGCTATCATTATTATTGATTTGTTTGTTTTTGTGCCAGGAGTGGGGTTTGAACTCAGGGTCTTGCACTCTAGCTTGGCTTGTTCACACAAGGTTGGCATTCTACCACTTGAGCTACACCTCCACTTCTGGCTTTTTGCTGCTTCACTGGAGGTAAGAGTTTCAAGAACTTTTGTGTCCAGGCTGACTTCAAACCAGTATCCTCAAATCTCAGCCTTCTGCATACCTAGGATTACAGACCTGAGCCAAGGACATCTGGTTTGTTTCATGCATCTTCACACATAGACACTGTGCATGTAAGACCTCTGAAGCAACTAGCTTCTTTGTTGTTACAACATAATCTTCATTCTTGGCTCTGAAATCTACTTTCTTGGATAGTAACACCTCCCTTCCACCTTTTTATAAAAATAGTAACAGCATCATGTACTACTTTCTCTCCTTTTATGATTTCCCTATTTCTGTATTTCTATTTGAAGAGCATTTACTGGGCTGAAGGCCTGATTTCGTGGTAGAGTGCTTTTGTACTTTTCTAACCTGCGTGAGATCCTGGATCTTCAACAATGCAAAAGCAAAAAAGAAAAGGAAGTGCAATTCCTGAAGACAGCACACAGTTAGATCTTGCTCTTTTAAAAATGAACACTGACATTGTAGCCTTTAAGAAGGGTGTTTAGATCATTTAAATTTAATGTGATTATCAACATGGATTCCCATCTATCATCTTTTTATTTGTTTTTATTAGCCACATTTTTCTTTGTTTTGCTTTTCTTCTGTTTCTTCCGTTTGTTAATGAATCTCATATTGTTTATGATTTCATTTTTATTAAAAGCCACAGCTTTATTGAGATATAACTCACACACCATTCGATTCAGTCTCTGAAAGTGTACAATTCAGTAGGTTTTAGTCAATTGGGAGTTGTTCAACCTTCATTACTATCTAATTCCAGAACATTTTCATTATCACAGAAAAGAAACTTCATATTACACCTCGCAGCCTCCCCTTTCCTTTTCCTCTACCATCTCTCCATCTTCTGGACCTATGGATTTGATTATTCTAAATCGTTCCTACAAGTATGTGACCTATGGTGATAGGAGTCTCTGATGTCTCACAGCTCATTCATTGTTCACCATGCATTGGTACTTCATGTCTGTCCACAACTAAATAATACGATGTTGTATTTCTATCTGATAGCTTACAGACACCTACGTGTCTATCATTGTTTAGGTAATATAAAATAGTGGATATGAATATTCACAGACAAATGTATTCAGATCTCTTGGACAGATATTTAAGAGTGGAACTGCAATCCTATGTCAGCTATGTTTCATAGCTTATGAAATTTCCAAGCCTTCCTCAAAATGGCCCCACCAGTTTACAGTCCCATCAGGAATCCACGAAGGTTCTTACGTCTCCACATCCTTAAAATGTTTGTTATTATCTCTCTTTTTGGTCATTGTCATCATAATAGATATAAAGTGGACTCTCATTATGGTGTTTATTTGCATTTTCTTGATGACAAACAATACTTGGGATCTTCTCATATGCTATTGGGTCTAATTACTGCCACAGAGAAATGCTTATTCAAATACTTTTTCCAGTTTGTTCCTTTCCCTAATTTTAAATTGAAGGGCTTTAAAAATTATTGTTAAGTCATGGGAGTTCTTTATTCTGTAGACAAGCTCACTGTATTATGAATGATTTGCAGACATTATCTCTGATTCAATGAGTTGTCTTTTAACTTTTGAAATGGTACTCTTCAAAGTACAAAGTTTTTAATTATGAAGGAATCCCATTTGTCTGCTTTTCTTTTATCACTTGTACTTTAATGTCATACCTAAAAAGATTTTTCCTAGCACAAGGTTCTAACATATAGTCCTATTATTTTTTTCTAGGAATCTTATAGCTTTAACTCTTAAATCTATAGGGGGGATAACATTTATGGTTAATTTTTGTATTTAGTGTGAGGTAGGAATTCAGTTTCATTCTTTTACCATTGAATACCTAACTATATCATTGTTGACTGAGAAAAAACACTTTTCCCTTTTGAACTATCCTGGCATCTTTGTCAAAATCAATTGAACATAAATTTAAGGTTAGTTTTAGAACTCTCAGTTCTAGTGTGTGTGTGTGTGTGTGTGTGTGTGTGTGTGTGTTCTTGTGTGATGCTGGTACTACCCTGTCTTGTTTAGTATAGTTTTGAAGCCAAGAAATGTGAGTCCAACTTTGTTCTCATTGAGATAATGTTGGATATTCTAAAATTAGCTTGATATTAGAATTTCTGAAAAACTGCTAGGATTGGAGTAAGGATTGAATTAAACCCTTAAATCACTTTGAGGAGTTAGTAAGTAATGATGTTCTTGAAGATATTCCAATTCTTCTAAGTAGGTAGAATGTGATTCTAGCATGACACAAGACGCAGGGTTTGATCCAATGAAGAAGGGGAGGGAGGGATTAGGAACCAAATTATACTATCATTTTTATTTTTCTGTACAGTTGTTGTGTTCTTTATTTCTTCATGTGGGTTTGAGTTGTTGCCCAACATACTTTTGCTTCAACTGCAAGGACTCCCTTCAAGTATTCCTTGGAGAGTGAGTTCGCTAGTGGCAAGTTCTGCTCTCATTGCTCTGAGGATGTCATCACTCTGGAAGACAGTTTCTCAGAATGTACAATTCTTGGCTCACAGTATTTTTGCTTTCAGATATTTAGCTGTGCCATCCCACTGTCTACTGGACTATAAGGATTTGGTGGGAAATAAACTTGATCTTAGCAAGAGTCTCTTATTTGTGGGAAGCTGCTGCTTTCTTGCACTGTTGAGATGGACTTTGTTCTAGAGTTTGGTGATGTTTTGTCCTCAGATCCCTCTGGATTTAACATTCTTGAAGTTCCCTAAACTTCCTAAATGGGGAGACTGAAGTTTTGCATCAAATTGAGTAATCTTTCTGCTTCTACTCCCATTCCTGCTCCTTTCTTTTCTCTTCTTCTCTAATATTATGTGTATATTCTTAATCCTGCAGATCTCTCTTTCCTTTTTAAAATTCCATTTCCTCTTTCCATTCCTCAGATTAAATAATCTCAGGTAGCCTACTTTCAAGCTCACTGACTCTTTCCTGTCGGTTTATCTTTGTCAGTCACTATGTAACATGACTTGTTTTTCTGTATGCTTCTAAGATTTAATGGTTGTTGTTGTCATTTTTAACAGTATTGAGGTATGAACTCCAAGGACCCTGTGCACACAGTCTACCACTTAAGCCTTCAATCCTTTATTGTTTTTAGTCATTAATCCCAACATTAGGAACTATCACAAACAATTCCACTGGACTACATCTCACACCACATCAATACATAAATGAAATCATAGTAGTATTTAGTTATAGACTACATCTTACACTCTTGGTTATATGGAACCATTATTCCTGACAACCAGCATTTTTAAAAAAAGATTCCATTGGCATTCTCATTTGACATGAAGAAACTAAGGCCCAGAGAGCTTTTAAGAAACACAGCTCCCTTGCTAGAGCTGGAACTGATTGGCTAAGTCATTAAGCTGAGGCTACCTCTGTTACAGTTATTAAGCTGCTTTGGTATCCTATAGGAGCTATGCTTCTGATACTCTGAATGATACTTTACACCCCAATTTTTAACTAACTCTTGTTACCCCTGGAGAATTGCTGGGTAGGCTCATGCAGGTATGGTTTCTTTCTGTTCCCTTTTAAAAAGAAAATATTGTGTGATCTCTATCATAATAAAGTTCCCTGGCTCCAGTGCATGTGTTATTCCTGCTAATTCTGCAATCCAGGGCGAAACAAAATGCCGAGAATCCCTGTGAAGAGCTGTCTGCCTTCTAGAAGCTACACCAAGAGGAAAAGGTATGAGAGTGGGAACTTCTGGCCCTAATTACTGTGCTCGCTGTACGGTGCTCACTGTACGCATCTCAGATCAAGTGCCATTTTGTCCTCTTCTTCTCCTTTAGGGGGGAATTAATTAAGCCCTAATTATACCAACAGAAAAAAAAATAGAAGCTACAATAAAATAGTTTTTTTTTTAAAGCTATTAACAAGGTCTGAGCAAAGAACTTGTTAAAACCTGGGGAATGAGACTTATTTGAATTTTATAGCCTTTCCACTTACATATTTTCATTATTAAATCTTTTCTTACAATCCTCAATATGTCTTCATTCTGTGGCATAATCACCCTCTGGGAACTTTGGGGTGTTAAGTTGGACCCTTGGAGCTCCCCTAGTCCCTCAGCAAACAGGAAATGCACGGTGCATCCCATGAGGCAGGTTCCTAATAATTTTAATTGTTTTAAAAGTTCACACCAAGTTTTTTTTTTCCTTTTCCCGAGATGAAGTCTGAATACCAGAGCCTCTCTAGTTCAGGCAAGTTAGAGAGAAGCCAAAGTTTTTCTTGTTAGAGAGAAACTACGAGTTTATTCCAGGGGCTGGGAGTTTGACCCAGTGATAGAGTGCTTGCCTAGCATACACGAAGGCCCAGGCTTTGATTCCTTGGTACCATACACATTGAAAATGCTAAAAGTGGTGCTGTGGTTCAAGTGGTACAGTTCTAACCTTGAGAAAACACAAGGACAGTGCTCAGGCCCTGAGTTCAAGGGGGAAAAAAGCTTATCCCAATCAAGACATCTCACTGGACAAAAGGAATGAGATTTTTTTTTATCTCTTTAAAACTGAGCTGCTAAGGAGGCCAATCCCTGCAAGACAAAAGGAAAGGCCTCCCATTCCAATGACACACATGGCCACCAACAAGATTAGAGCTGGAAAGACTGTATATACATCCCGACAGACTGGAGGAAATGGAGGGCAAGATACGCTAGACACCTGCACATCGGTGTTCACTGAAGCCCTACTCATAACAAGCAAGCTATGGAAATGTCCCAGATGGCCCACAATTGATGAATGACCAAGAAGAGATGCTACATATACACAGTAGAGTACTATTCAACCACGAGAAAGAAGAAAAGAATGCTGCAAATTGCAGAGAGATGGATGGAAATGGAGATCATCATGTGAAGTAAAGTAGAAATCAAGGCCAGAAGGACACAGGTCTCATGTTTTCTCTCAAAAGTGATTACTTCTTGGAAAAATTAAATATAGATCTTGTCTATTATCCAGCTGAATCATGCCTGAGCATCTATCCAGAACATAAAAAACCAGGATACAATAAAGACACTTGAGCATCCATGTTCACTACTGCACTAGTCACAATAGTCAAGTTGTGGAAACAGCCCAGATGCCCTACAATAGATGAGTGGATCCAAAAAATGTGGTACCTACGCACAATGGAATTTTACACAGCCATTAGAAGAAATAATATATAATTTGCATGGAAATGGATGGACCTAGAACAAATCATGTTAAGCGAGGTAAGCCAAGCACAGAGAAACAAACTGCACATTTTTCTCTCATATGTGCAAGCTAGATCTAAAATATTGTGGGACTTGATAAATTATGCAGGACTCAAGGCATGCACTCACAGTGAAACCAAAGAAGGATATTCTTAGGGAAGGAATACAGAGGCACAAGGCCTATGTGCATCTGATCATATCAAGTAGTATTTATTGGAATGAATAAAAGCCATTGTTAGATCTAAAAGCTAAATGCATACAGATCGTATATAATTGCATATGCACACACCTACATATACACATGTACATGCATTGGTAATTGTGTGAGTATCTGGGGTAATGAGGTAAGGGGAATGTCTAGGGTCGAATAATACAGAAATATGGTGCACCTGTAAATGAAGATGGCAAAGTGAAACTCACAGAAAGCTCTTGAATAATACACAAAAATAACACAATCTAAATTATAGTCCCTGGTCATCGGAGCTGGGAAGTATTAATACGTAAAAGTCAGTACATTGCACCTTCAACAACAACAACAACCACAATGTAAAAGAGATGACAGCAGAGCAGTTGTTTAAAACCCAGTATGCATGCTGGACTCATTTTAGGAGCTAAGCTGACCCAGGTACCTGGGCCTCTTCCCATGCCACTTGAATCTCTATCCCAAGGAGGAGATGAGGCAGGGACATTGAAAAGCTCTTGGTCATATGTCTAGTGTGTAGCCAGAGTTAATATATATATATTACATATGTATTAATATATTAATATATATCAGGCAGGAGTAGATTCTCATGTTTGATCAGCATGGTGTTATACTAGTGACATATCTGATGCATTAACACTCATTCTGCGTTGGGTTTTGCAGGAAGTCACTTGTTTTGAGATATCTGAGCATCACGTTTCTCTTCTCTGACAGCTCTAAAGTCACTAGCTAAAAGCCAGGTAGAGGCATGGCTTCTCAATCATGAGGAGGCCCAAACTTGAGGTTATTTTAGCTTATGAAGTAGAGCGAAAATAGACAGATTAATAGGAAAGAAGGGGCACAATACTTACTAATGCTCAGAGACATGGGAACTATACACAGATTATGAGAAACAAACAGCCAAATGGCTGAGGTTTCAACAGCAATTTGAGCTACAGGAAGAAAAGAGGGGCCCTCAGGCTGCTGATGAAGTGGTGATACTTAGGAAGGGAGAAAGGAGGAGAGTAAAAAATGTGAACACCTTTTCGGCCTTTTCTGCAGGGAAGGGCTCAAAGGTAACAATCATTAGAAACACAAGCAGCATCCTGTGACAGTCTCTGAGTACCTGCTGTTTATTTCAGAGACAGATGCAAATGCCCTCCCCAAAAGAATGCTTTTCAGAAGCATTCCTGTCTGCAGCTTCCTCCCACTCCAGATCTCCATGCCATCTTGAAATGTGCAAAGGAAGTCTATTTCCTAGAACGATGACAATGGTGGTGACAGGAGCAGGATCACCTTGGCCAACAGTCCTCAGAAATGAGGTACTGCAAGTTAATCCTCCTTGTCTTCTCCAGAACCATATTATAGGTATCTTTTCCCAAACCTGGGGGCTTTTGTTTAGAATCACAGAAGAGCAGGTCACTAGTTACTCAGGAGGCTGAGATCTGAGGATCATGGTTCCAAGATAGGAATGTGTGAAGTCTACAGGTCTCTCAGCCTATTCTATCATTAGTGGCTCTGTTTTGCTGGAGGTTGGAACTTTTTGGACTTGAGTATCTTCCGAGTCATTTCCGGAGCAGATGACATGTTCAGGTAAACTTAATCTCAGGATGGTGGAGCAGCCTTGTTCAGCAATGGGATTCTCTCTGCACAGCTGGGATCACTGAGACTCCTATGAAGAATTTCCCAGCCTTTCCCAGCAACCAAGGATAGAGGGAGTTGGGGTTTGAACTCAGATCTCCAAGCAGAGAATGCTTTATTGATTCTAAAATAGAAATCCACAGTTGTTTTCTTTTCATATTAAAAAATCTTTAGTTAATGTTAGTCTGACACCAGTTTCTCTGGGCACTCTGAGATGGTTCCCTTGTGGAGAAATCTTTTTAAGCTATTTCTAAGCACCAGTAAACTTGGTGACTTCATTCTCTAGCAACAAGCCACAACTGTGGAAGTAGACTGAGCTCATTTTTGCACCGAGGAATGGAAAAAAAACTTCCTTGCCAAGAAGGCTGGCAGTCTCATTTTTTTCCACTGAGTAAAAATCAAACCAAAGGGAACAGTAACGTGGGACTCCACATTCCTGCTTTGCCAAAACTGATTTACCTGGGGCACTGCCACCCCAAAAGCCATCTTGGGAACCACCCCTTCCCTTACAGTAAAGAATGGAAGGACCTTTATTTTCTGCCAGGAAGCTGTCAGCTGGCTAGGAATTTACTCTGGATGGCCAGGTTGGCAGACTTCTTTTCAATGTTGACCTCAACTTGGATGTCTGTCACTGAGCAGCAGCAGGGAGTTGTCTGGGTGTCTGTTTGCATTCTGCCCTGATTTCTTTCTTGTGATCCAAGCTGGCTTTGCTACCGTCCTCCTTTGAAATTTTTCCTCTTTGCCTTCCCAATGCAGCCTTGGCAATTTCTCCTCTATTATAGACCTTACTTTGCTGCAATCAGGGGTTAATTACTTTGATGTCCTTAGATTCCACGGCAGTCCCACAATCAGTGAACTTGAGCTTGTGCCAAGGAGGCTGGTGGACATGCTTATAATATGGAAACACAGCTCTCAGCCATGGACAAGTCTATAGCAAGCTATAGGGAGTTCCTTCCTTCTCTACAGTAGCAACGGGGGCAGAATGGAAAAGGATACAGACATTGCAGAAAGGGCTCGGTGGGGGATGAGGAAATAGCCTTTCTGTGATGAAGCAGATTGTTCCATGGTGATGATTTACCTACAGCATAGATTATCTCACATTATCTGTTATTGGAATGGGATGCCAGAATATTTCATTTCAAATGTAGTAGAGGTTGTGAAATTCATTTCTATTGGAACTAAGGAAATAACGGAAGTATTTCCAAAGTCTGGGAGACGATAATGCTTGGCTACAAAGATGGTGATTTGGCCTAACAGGTCATACCTGAGAAATTAATGTCTTTTCTACATGCCACAAATTGAAATAAGGTGTAATAAGACCCAAGGGTCCATTTCTTCTCCTTAGATTGAAACATGAGCCCACATGGAATCTCAGGTTATAGCTTCTCACGTAACACAACTGCTCTCTTGAGGAGCACTTGTTAACGGAGCACCCTGCTTTCTCTTGAAGCCAGGTCAGTATGTCCCAAGCCCTCCATAGCTTAGAGCTTTCAACTACATCCTTCTTATACTCATTAAATGGAAACAAACAAACACACTTCTGTAATAGAGAAGGAGGATGTTACAGATTCACATCACCAGGGTTCTGCATAGGTAGGAGGTGTTTCTGGTTAGGGCACTGGTGTGGGTGATGCTAAATGAGATGTGGAGGACAGGGAATCCAGCAAGCATCAGGTCTACAGTCAACATTCACCCTTCTCTCTGATGTGCAATCATATTCGTGCCCTGCACCCCTCCTTCTTTCCAATACCCCTTGCAGAAGGAGTATGCTAATGGCCCACCATGTGTGGGGGGTATTCTAGTCAATGACACAGATCATCTATTGGCTGAGTGGGTGACTTCTATTTATTGCAACACTTCCTCCAGTAAATCTTAAAGCAAGAATGAGATGATTAGAAAATAGAGAAACGCTTACAATGATTAAAACAATTTTCTTATCTAAGTACTACACACGCACGCACACACACACACACGTACGTGTGTGTGTATATATATACTTATAAGAAATATATATATGTGTATATATATATATTTATGAAAGGATTTTCCTGTTAAATGAAAGAAAGTATGCATTTCTTTGTCTGATCCAGAGCAGCCTTAGAGAGGAAAAACAACACTGCCTAGAACTCAGGGAGACACAACTCCTACGTTGGGTTCCACAACCTGTGAATGTGACTTTGGGCTTATTGCCTATTTTCCCATATGTAACATGAGGCTAACACTATTTCCTACTAGATGAGGGTCTCAGAAGGGTTGAATAAAATAAAATGTGGAATGCTCTTAGCCTTCTCAAACAAACAAACAAATGGGCTATTGCTTGCATGATAATACATTTGGGCCATTCTGTAAATAGTTTGGCTGTTACCCCAGGAATAATTACAGATGTGGATCACAACATAGGGCTCTTCTGTGGAATAGGCACCATGGTCCATGCAGTTAACCCTCAAAAACCCCTCCGAGGTTGTGGACACAAGCACAATTTCAATTCTATCCTTCTATTCTATTCTTCTATGTCCAGTTCTTACTGGAAACGTTCACCTGTCCTCGAAACTAATTGTTGCTATAGTAAACACTGCTCCAATCCAGATGCACCCACCTAGCGGTACATTGCAGACCCTGCTGTTGCTTTGAAGGAGTGATGTGTGCGATGCCAGCTTCTGATTGCTTGCCGCATGACTAATTTTAAATATTTGTTTAATATGCAAATGATGGCTCCCGGCGACAGCTTGGGGAGAACCACAGATGCGTTTATGCACAACAGCACAGCCCCCTCTCCTCACTGTTCCCACTCAGCCCTGACACTGAATTCCTCAGTGCAGCTCTTACAAGACCAGCTCCCACACTGCCCCATCCACAGGAGAAAATCAGCAAAAGCTACCCGCACCTCAGGAGCCAACTGGAGGTCAAGTAGCCTTCAGAGTACACCCAGGGCCAAGAGACACATCGTTTGCACACCAGAGAACTAGCTGCATTTTGCTCTCTATTTAGTCTCTTGGAGAGCTTTGTTCAGTATACAATCTGCAGAATAGTATATGGCAGCCTTGCCCAGAGCTTCTAACTTCACCATGAGAGAACTTCTTAGGGTGAGAATTCTACTCAATAGAAAAAGGCCTCCAGCTGTGGCATGTGTAAAACCATCTCCCTGGAAGGGAAACTCCAGCAGTAGAGGCTCTACCCTATTCACTTCTGTTTGCTTATGATTCTATTCTGTTCTCTGGTTGGGTTACAGGAATGGATGGGAGGGGAATGAGGAAGGACAAGGGGAACAAAAAATAGGGTGAAAGGAGCATGGCTCGTAGTGGGGTAGGAAGAGAGCTGTGAAGAAATGTACTACAACCCCAGGTGGTCAGATGGCTACTTTTAGTAGCAACCCTCGGGTTGGGTATTGCTACCTACACTTGTTTTGTTGCTTTAATACTTTAGGAACAATTGGACCAATGTAGGCTTGTCTCGGGAGAAATCGAGTATGTGAAAGAATCAAGTTCCACCTTTCATGGCTGGTGCTGACAAGAAACCACCCCCCCAACTGATGTAATCCCATGATGGGAAAGGCACAAATACAAGGAGCAGCCTAAAGAGTGATCTGTGCCATGCTTCTGACAGTTCCAGGAGATGGGCAGGGCTCTGCTCTCTGATCCTATGCAGGGTGAAGGGAAAGCTGCTCTGGTTGGAGTTTCAGAGGACAGGTAACCCCAGCGGATGTGAAGTTGTGTGAGTCAGAGGAGCACAGGGGTTTTCTTTTATCTATTTCCCTTGAGCTACAGAAACAATTACAGTTCATCGCTGCCCAGTGCCCAACACACACCACGGGTTATGGACAGATATGGTCTCAAATTTTAGAACAAACTTAGTCAAGGAAGCATTTATATCTGTACACCAGATTGCTCACCTTCAAGCTGAGAAAAAGGTAAACCGCCCATACATCTGTGCTCACACACCAAGGGCTAACACAGGAACCCACACACCTACTCTCAGTATGTGCAAGGGGGTGAATTCTAACCGTTCAAACTCTCCTTCCCAACGAGCTTAGCGAAAGCTCGGCAAGTTCTCAGGGATAAATGCAGAATAAAGTTAGGAGTTGGAAACCCACACACTTGGGCAATTTTCCACTTACCAGAATAAAATGATGTGAATTCTGGAGACAGGCCAGGCTAAGCTGAGCAAGAAGCTGGATTCAGCATGGATCCTAACAAAGCAGAAGAGTTGACAGCTGCGGGGTCCCGCTGGAGGTATAGTCCCGCTATGAATTTAGGGGATGTAAGAAGCAGACTCGCATGAAAATCTAGAAGAAAAACACCTCCCATTGGCCAGGCAGGAGGCTCCACTGCAGTGGGCTGGTTTCTGAAGGGGAGAAAGGGAGGGCTTTCATTCCATGAAGAGCATGCAGCAAATACGGGCCTAACCCCCTCACCACCGTGATGATCGCCAAGCAACTCCTCCATCACCTGGAGAAGAAGCTGTACCTGCAGTCAGTGCTGTGTGTGCTGCTCGTGAGACCAGAGAGCCACCAAGAAGGGTTCTGGGCATGGGGGCCCACAATAGCATTCTGGAGAAAGGAGTAAGAGAGATTCTTGAAACATGAAGTCCTTGTGACAGAGAAAATCATGGAAGGGAGGAAGACCCCAACCTCAGGGAGACTTAATGTTCCTCCTTTCACAAATCTGTCTTTTGCACTTGTGTTTAGATGGAAGCCAGTGAGGCCTGGGGCTCTGTGGAGATCCTTCCAGAGGAAACCAGGAAGAGTATTTCTTCCTAAAAGCTGGATGAGGTTCCTACTGCCCCAGGCTCAGAAGATCCTGAGAAGGAGAGGAGTCAAAGCTATTTGCATCCGTTTGGGAAACGCAACATGGTATACTGGGAAGAACCAATATGCCATCCTGTAGCTGAATCATTTGGCTTTCTAGAAAATTTCCATTTGAAGTTCATAGATGGAAAAAAATAAATCCATCTGTAGGCCCCATTCTAGAATGGATATATTTACCACAGAAGCAAAACAGAGTTCAGAAAGAACAAGCCACAGGACAGACAGGTTCTGCTGCTGATGGAAGGATTAATTCAGGAAATCTCATCTTATTCTGTGGTGTTATTCAAAGAACTCTGGGGCTAAACAGCAAGGTAAAAGGAACAAGAGAGAGAAGCCAAAAGGAAACTTCAGGAACTCTGAGAAATCTAGATACATTCTGGAATTGGTTCCCTGCAGCTTACAATTCTGTTTACAGAATTCTTGCCACCAGTAGCACAGTAAATATGGAAATTAATCATCCATCTATTTCCCCATCAATCAGCTAGCCACACAGTGTGTACCAAATGCCCAGAACATTGCACGCCCATGCCTAGTCCACCCCTCCTGTCAGTGTGTTTTTGTCCTCTTTGTTCACAGACCCCAGAGACCTTGGCCTTTATCTGCTCTATCCACCCTCTCTATCCACTGCCCAACACTTTCCCATTTCCACACCTGAAACTTTGGTCCACAGTTGTATCATAGAGGAGAGTAATTGCTCAACAACAGTGTTCTCCAACGGGATAGAGGGCACAAGTTGTGATTGGAAAGAAGGGAAAAAAATGCCACAGAATGTACTAAGCACTGGGAATGCAACAGACTTCCAGACACGGGATTTATCATGTCAGGTCCCACATGGCTTCTAGAACATCCCAGTATGGTATGTGCTACTTTTACCCAATTTCAAAGTGAGAGAAGTGGGTTTGACATAGAATAGATCGAAACCAGAAAGAAACACGTTTTCTCTCATAGGAGGAATCTAGGTCTTCAAAACAAGGATGTGCACAATGTGGGGAGGAGACCCAGTGGGAGGTGGGAAGTGAGAATAAGATCCAAGCACAGTGTGTACATGTATGAAGTGGCCACAATGAAGCTTCATGGAACAGATTTGTAGGAAAACAAATCCAAAGGGCTGAGGGAGGCAGGATGAGAAGGAGAAATAGAGGGTTGGAAATAGCAAAGTATAGCGCATATGCGTATAAAAATCCTCACTTTGCACAACTGACATATGCTCATAAAAATAGTATTAAAATATTTCCTCAAATCTACTGACTCAATTCCACATTAGTCCCACTGGAGAGAACAAAAGAAACAATGCCTTAAAAGCACAGAAAGTGCAACGGAAGAAAAACCAAAGAGTAAAAAACAAATGAGGAATGCAGCCCATGTTGACCACAGCATTATTCACTTTGGCCAAAAGATGGGAGCCATTCAGGTGACTGTCAACAGGTGAGTCGGTAGCAAAATATCTTATATGTATGCAATGAAATATTACACAGACCTAAAAAGAGAGGAAGTTGTGATCCATGCTACAAGATAGATACATTACGTCAACTGAAACAAGATAGTCACTCCAGAATAAATACTGAAATATTCCACTTACACAGGTCACCTAGAATGTTCAAATTCAGAGAAAATGGAACTGAGGTGTCAGGGCCTAGAAAGACCAAGGAATGGGGGATTAGCACTTAATCAGTATGAACTTTTAGTTCTGCAAGATAAAAAAAAGTTCTGGTGATGACTGAACAGCATTATGAATGTGCTTCATTGCACTATGCTATATACTATAAAAAAGGGTCATATTATGTATAGTCAAGAACAATTTTTTAAAAAGAAAGAAATGAAAGAAAGAAGACTAAAAGTGAATTGAAAATAAGCAAAGAAGATGGACAGATGGATGGCAGGAGTCTCTGTGGATAAAAACTAAAACAAGAAGGCAAAAAAATACTTCTGTATGTGTCAGGCAAAATGAATTAAAAACATAAAAATATAAAGAAAGTGATTGAAGAAGTACTACTAAAACCATTCCTGAAATTTAAAAACATGATCTGAAGCTATATGCTGAAAAAGCACTATACAGGAGACTATTGGCCCAGAATGGACACCATTACAGCATGTGCAAATATAGAGCCATACTACCCTTCAGCATCTATCTGGTAAAGAGACCTCAGATCTAAGAGAATGAGAGCTCGGTTATCAGCAGGCATTGGAAGCAATGTTTTATGCCAAAGAGAATGGGTCCTATATTTAAGATACACCAGGAAAGAGAACCCCAAGGACTTTATATCCAGTAAAAAAATAAAATAAAATTGATTTCTGAGGACAAAGGGCATGAATTTAGCAAAGCCCAAGAACTCAAGCAATCTTGTTCCCATGAGCACTTTGAGAGAATGAGTAAAAATAACTACAGGGCCCACATAGTGACAATGAGGAATAACTACAAAGCCAGGTAGACAATACTACCCAAGTCGGATGAGAACAACTATAGAGTATTCTGAAGTACTCTGAAGTTGCCCCATGCTCTGTTCATGTGCCCTGTGCAATGGATGAGAACAGACAGCCCTGAAGGTCTGTTAAGTCATATGTCCATATACCTGAAATTAGTAACTTCTGTATATATAAATCTCAACTCAAGCCACAGCTCCACTTCTGGCCCCTTCTGTTTATGTGGTACTGAGGAATCAAACCCAGGGCTTTAAGCATGGCAGGCAAGCACACTACCACTAAGCTACATTCCCATCCCAGGAGTCTTCTTTTACAACCCTGCATCCAGCACAACATACCCTAGAATACACCCTGCTTAGCCCTAAATTGTAGCTTCCTAAAGTATACTACCAACAATGCTGGCCTATTTTCTAGGTAACATCTGCTGAGCTGGTAGCATCTAGATTTGATGCCCTGGGCTGGCCAACTTTGAAAGCTTGTAGAGTTGACTGTTACCTTAGGTGCCATCTTCTCTCCTGAGTCCCCAAATTCAAGAGAGGCTGGGCATCCTTTCCCTGTCCATACTTAGAGTCCTCACTCAAATTAACCAGAAGACTGGCCATAAGCAACAACAGCAGTTACATTAATAACAGCCTGGATTTAATACTATGGCTAGCCTATTTTGTAAGTGTAGAGTAGAGAATATTATCTCTGGTTCCACAGTCTTCATTGATTTTCCACAATCAATGATTGGAACTGGGTCAGTACTTAGAAACCTGGAAGGCTTCAATTTATCAAAAATTGTCACTCTAGACAGCCGCTGCTTTTGCTGAGTTGGAATTTGCAAGAGACGATGGCAGAACAATGAACAATGGCTTCATAGTTGTCATTCTTTCTTTCCGGCTGCTCATCAGGCAGCACTCCAAATAATAAAACAAAAAGTCCAAGTACTCCTGCCTAATTGCTCCAGCCTTTGAAACTATTGCTAGGTGTAGACGGTTACCTTCTGAGAGAGGACAGAAGTAAGGCATTTCAATGACTGTGCATTGTGAGGTTATCAAGACAAGATTGGCACTCATCCTTCTTCTAGCTAAAAACCAGATTTCTCCCCTCCCTCCATACAGTTCATCATTCCTTTCTTTGTGCCATGAATTGAGTTGAACTCACGTCTGTCTTGGTCACTGGGTCCATGGACTCCACCAGATCTATGAGAGCACACATTACCAGACTTCTTATGATTGGTTTGGGGTGGTCATATGATTCTTGTTAAAACAATGAGAGGTAAAGATCCTTTATGGAAAGGATCAGAGGCTCAGCTTCTTCATAGCTAGATTTGAATTGGAGTTAACTGTGGTGATGCTGGGAGCCTCCTCCCTGTTTGCTATGACTTGTATTCTGAGAAGACGGTCGACATGGACAAAAAGTATTCTGACAAATAGACTTCAGTCTGGTGACACCAGGAACCTACTTCTGATTCTCCACTTCTCATTTACAGGATGAAGGCCACTGTGTGTTTGGTTTTCTAACACTTGAAACAAAGTGCTCTACACTTAGGCCTTAGAGCCAAAGCTGCCAAAGTAGCAGGGTGACCTTGGGAAAGCCTCTTTCTCCAAAGCAATGTTTCTTTACCTTGGAGTTTGGGCATTCAAGGATAATTTACTGAATTATTGTCTTAAGCGGGGATTTTTGTAGGAGGAAGCTGGCAGGACATCATGAATTCAGGCTCTCGGGGAAAGCAGATGGATCATAGATATATCAAGAAATGCTGAGTGTGAGAGAGAGGCAGAGAGACAGAGCACACGGAGAGAGAGAGAGACAGGCATGTACACAGACATACATCGAGATAGAGGGGGAGGATACAGATATAGGAGGAAGAGCTATTTCACCTGTATGTGTGTATCTATGAATCCTTTCCAGCAAACAAGCTTAAGTAATGCACAAAAGAAAAGATACATAATATGAAAAATTGGGATAAAGGCAATTATGTGTTCCTTGAACATAATATGGAACTAGTAGATTTTACCATTTTTTTAAAAATTCCTGACATGAACTTGATATCTTATCATTCTAGCTCAGATGTCCTGAGGCTAGACTTCCAAGACTTTTTTTTTACAGGAGTTAAATTTTCAAAATAATTTAGCAACTGACCTAAGGTTAACATTTCATAAAACAAGGGTATTTTAATAGGGCAAGAATAAAATATAACGGGACATGTAATCTTTAAGCAAAGAAAATCCTTCCTTATAAAAAGATAGTTGCCAACCTAATTCCACATTTATATCTTTCCCTCTGACCTTATTTCTGTAATCTTCTAAGCAACGGATATTAAATTTACCTTTCATAATGGATTAAAAGTGATTGAAATAGGAGAAATTAAGTTATGTTTACTATTCTAACCCTTATATGTTCATTTTTCTGACATTTTCATTTATTGTCTTCTTTGCATTTCTTCTCAAATGTTCCCCTTTCTGGATATTAGCTAGTTATTCAAGTATTCTTCTTTTCATTTCTTTAATGAAGTAGAAACATCCTATTTTCCTAGCAGTGTAGAAAATTAATCAGTATTCTAAAGCCTTCTCTCTGCAAAAGTAATCCTTGTAACATAGGCTCATTCCTTCTATCCTACTCCCCATACTTCTGGTTTTTATTCTGTAGAATTTTAGTTGTATGCTTGGATTTATATATTTAATTTTATGCCATGCCTTTTTCTGCATTATTAACCCTTATTAACAGCTGCATTGAATGTCTAGACTAGCACTATGAATAGTTATTTGGATTTCTCTCTCATGTCTTTGGTCTTCCTTAGTTCCGTCATACTGGCTCTGCCTAGAACCACTCTTTAGTGGATGACAGGTTCCTTGGATTTATCCTTCGTGTGTCAACTTAGCCGTTGTAATTCTTATGTTCTCTCTCTGTGGGTTTGGAAAATGCCTTGGCAAAATAGTCTAGTTCATCAAGTCAATCTTTCCATTTAATTTTAATTCTGTCATCAGCCCTCTGACTTAAGTTTTCAATATTGCCAATCACATTTTTAACTTCCAAGATTCCTTCTGTATTATTAAAGTATTTCTTTGAACTCCTCCAGATTTTCATGCCCTCAGTGCATCCTCCTAGATCTGAAGCTGCTAATTAATATTCCTTGAAGTCATCTTCTGTTTCCTGCACTAAATCTGGTCAGGGTTTAAGATCAGAATAATGCTGACCTTGTGCCTCTTGTATTATATAGTGCTCCCAGATAATTTGTGATGGGACTGTGTATGTTTATAAAGGAGATTATAGGCCTGCACAGTCTACTATGGTAGGTACTTAATTGTTAACATGGGGTAACCACTAGCCACATCTGGCTATTTCCATTTCGATTCCAAAGAATATAATAAATGCAATTAAAATTCTGCTCACCCATTGCTGTGGATACATTTCAGGTGCTCAGGAATCATGATGACCAGAAACTCTGGCATTGTCTAATATAGTTACAAAGAATTTCCACTGCGACAGCATTTATCTGTATGAATTCAGGTTGACCACTAAAATGGTTTTCCTTTAAACAAGTGGCAGTCACCATGTGGCAGGGGGAGAAGGAGGCTGCCTTGAGTGGGGCACAGGGGCAGTTACACAGCTAACACTGTCAACACGAGCAAGCCTCACTGCTACTCATGGTGGTTCTGTCTCCATCAGGCTCAGTACCAGTTTCTTGGGGAACAAACATTCATTTCTTCTCAACTCCAGCCCCAACTTTGGCTTCACAGAAAACCTGGGCAACCCCAGCCAGCTTCCCTTTTACAGGGGAAATGTGTGCCACTGTTCTTACTCTCTGCCCTCAGACATTTGCACTGACCATGGCTTCTTGGCCTGCTATCTTCCAGTCCTCCATCTTGACTGTCCTACAGAGCCCTGCAGGAAGCACCCACCTTCACATTAGTCCTCTCTTTAGCTCTTGGAGGTTGTTCAGAAGTCGCCATTGATCTGAGGCCATGTATTTCACCCCTTCAGAACAACTGCTCAAAATTTCCAGTTTGCTGACGGCAGCACTTCCCTTTTTCCAGCGTTGCCAGTGATTTACTCCTGCCCTTATATATTTCTCCTGTCAAGATGTGCCTCATCAGCCATCTTGAACAGAAGGCAGTAGCCGTGTTTCTTAAGCTTTTCTGGCTATAGAAATCTGTCTGTTAATAATGTATCAGGGCTGGAAAGGAAATCTGAGGCCCAATCCAATCTCCATAGTTCATGTAAGGGAAGTGACTTGCCTGGAACTTTCACAGCACAGTACGAGCAATGCTGAGATGAAGAGGCAAGTTCACAACTCCCAATCTGGCCTTTTGTGCCAAGAAGTCTTAGAAAAATCTGTGTCCCACCCAAGTGGGATAGTTGATACCTTGTTACTCAGTGGTGCAAGGCCATTTTCTTTTGCTATAACAAAATACCAGAACCTGGCTACTCTATAAAGAAAAAGAGATTTAAGGCAGCAAATACTCATTTCAGTATGGCCACAGCTCACCCCTGCTTTGCTGAGGAAAGATGGGAAGTTGCAGGATGAAGACGTAGATGTCAAACACTTTGTACAAGAAGCTGCAAGTGTTTTTGTACTGGCATGAAGAGGAACAGGAGGGGAACGCCTTTACTAAATACTTAGCACAGATTTTTAGTCCATGTGTTCTTAGAGTAGACAGAGAATAATTTTTTTAAAGAAAGCCTTCAAAATTTCTTCCAAGCAAACAGCAACAACATAGAAGTAGAATCTCGGTGACTTGATTCTTTATAGAGGTGAAATGAGGTTGCTTGTTACTTGTTGCTTTGTATTCAAGTGTTTCTTACTGGTCAGTTCCTGAGATCAGGGTACAGTCACTGCAATGCTGTCTCTTAATGTTTTCCCCAGCACTTTTGGGACTCCTAACTCCTCACTTTTGAACTGGGTTTCTGACACTTCATATTCCAGATAAAGCCCGGGTAAGCACCCAGGCATGTGGACCAAGATCCTCCCCATTCACAAATGTCTGCGCATCCTTGTCAAATGTTAATGCTTTAGAAGAACTTATTTTACAAAATCCTCAATTAGGGAGATTTTATAGAAGATGTTTAGTTACCTCTTTCAGGGTGCTGGAAATAAGCAGCATGGCATGGCTCTGGTGAGGGACCCCTGGCTACTGCACACCTCAGCAGGTGCCATCCTGGTAGGAGTGTGCATAGGGAAGAGGTCACATGACAAGAAAAGTCACATGACAGGGCAGGAAGAGAGCAAGCTTGGAAGAGCCATGAATGGTCTTCTGTAACTGCCTCCTTAGAGAACTAACGAAGGATCTATGAGCATGACATCCATTCCTCCTGAGTGCAGTGCCTCCCGGTGACTCAACGTTCTCTACTGTTATCCATTCCTAAAGGTCTCTCCACCTTCCAGCGGCACTCCTAGAGGACCAAGATTTTACCACATGAATTCTGGGGTAAGGGGAAAATACTCAAATCATATCCAAACCATAGTCGCAACTCCTTCTATTCTCCTTCTAACACAGAATAATGGAGGACTTGTATTTTTTTTTTTTGGTGCCAGTCCTGGGCTTGAGCTCAGGGCCTGAGCACTGTCCTTGGACTTTCTCAAGGCTAGAGCTCTACCACTTGAGCCTCAGCACCACTTCGGCTTTTTTCTATGTATGTGGTACCGAGGAATCGAACCCGGGCCTTTGTGCATGCTAGGCAAGCACTTTACCACTAGGCCAAACTCTTGGCCCCGAGGACTTGTATTTTTACAACAAATTTCAATAATATCGAATGAAATGAAGAGACCCTTCCTATTCACTTATAAATTAATTTACTCTGGACTCCCCTCAACTCCTCCACTGCAGAGCAAAAAATCTCAGTTATTCCTCAAAACAGTAGGAAAGAAAGGAGCCTAGGAATTGGCAGATGGTCCCTGTTTAGAAATGGCCAGGATACTGCAGCAAGGGGGAGGCAGACGTAAGGTGTGTGCTCACTCCATCCCTGCCAGGAAAGTTCTAGGTGGGAGCTCGTCACCCATCTTGGGGAAAAGCTTTACCTGGAGCTGCGGCCTAATTGCACTGATCTTCAATCTGTTTCCAGCGAAGCAAAGTAATTAATTGTTTTAAAATGCTTTTGGAGAATTTGGAAAACTGACCTAAGGTTAATGGTTCATAAACCTCATTTGCACTTCTATTAGAGATTCAAGAAGATGAGTTGTTAGGCATCTGGACTGGATCTCAGGTACATGCTGTGAGACCTGGGGCCAGGACTGCAGCTGGCTAGGAAGTACTACCCCATCCACCCTAGAGGGGAGTTTGGAGCCAGAATTTCCAGTGCTAGCTTGACTTTCCTGTGTGCTTCTGTTGGATAAAATGCCTTAATCCCTACCCTTGGCTTTGTGGACTATGTTTCTTTTCCCTAGGGATGCCAGTAAGACCTATCAATTCTCCCTCTGATAGAAGCAATTCATTCTTGTGAATCACAAGGGCTTAGTTTGGAGATCATACACTCAACTGTACCCAGACACTAGTGAATCAGGAGGAAGAGGAGAGTCTGAGGTGTTGGAGGGGGCCTCTCTCAGGCAGAAACACATACCTGATCTATTTCTCTGGAGGCATCAGGAACTCAAGTAACAAGGAAAGATGGTCTGACATATGCTAGAGACCAAAGGAAACATAGGGATACTTCCAGCTGTAAAAACAACACACCTGCATGATTTTCCTCTACATCTCTGGTTTGAGATCTCTGGTTTGGTTCTTTCCGAACTCACTATCTAAATTCAGAGATGAAAGGATTATAGAAATAAGGACCTCTGGCTACCCAGGTGATCCAAGGGGCTGTAAAACCTAAACAAATGAAGTTACATGAGTAAGGTTTCACCCAGTCAGAGTGGTCTTTGTCTATGAGCCAATTTAGAATAGTAATCACTTCAACAACAGGGAGTCTGAATGAAGGGTGCATACTGCTAGGTATTCTCTATGGTGTAGGTCCTATGAAAATAAAAAAAAATATTGAACTTCTAGAGGTATTCTCACATGAATCAATTGTAATGTACTCCAGCAATGATAATAAATAGCTTTGGTTCAGAGGGCCAGCTGTGAGTCAGGATAAGTGATTAATAGACATCCTCTTAATTCATTTCTACAATAAATCCAGAGTGTGTGTGAGAGAGAGCATAATTAGCCCTTTCTATAGATGTAAAAACAGGCCCAAAGATGGCAAGTCATTTTTCCCTAGATCTCACAGGTGGCAACACCTGAATTTCATTAGCAAATGAGCTCCCAAGGTCCATGAGTTATTCTTTGCAGGAAGTTCAGCAGGAAGTGGAAGTGATTTCCCCTCCTAATTTCCAACAGTTCCCAGAGTGGGCTTGAAAGTATGCGAGCAGATGGTTGCTGGGTGGTTGGTATATAAATTCCCTCCAAATGTATATCTGGATTAGAATAATCAGAGTGATCAGAAAAATCTGCACACTGTAAATGAGGGGGTGGAAGAACAAAACAAAACTCTTGGGCTGCCAAGATCTTTCTTTTAGTGAACTTTGGGGCCACCTGGACAGCTTCAAGGGACCTAGGGTTTGGTGGAGTACAGAAGCAAGACCAGAGAAGACCTGGAGGAAGGAATAAGGGGGCATTGGTAAGAAGGGCATGGCTCATCTGTCTGTGTGGGTGGTTGTGGGATGTGGTCACAGAGAGGCTACTCACATACCATACCATTTACACATTTAAAGGGCAGAATCATTCAATGGTTTTGTTTTAGTTTTAGGGATTTTTGCAGACCCTTGAAACCAGTCACCACAGAACATTTTGAAACGTTTTGTCACCTTAAAAAGAAGTCTTGGACCTGCTAGCCATGACTTCCAGTTTCCCCTAAGCAACCAATAATCTATTTTCTGTCTGTACAGATTTCCCTAGTCTGGACTTTCATATGATCATCATCATAAAATGTGACCTTTTGTAACTGACTTATTCTACTTAGCATAATATTTTCAAGCTTCATAAGCTATTAAGATTTGAATGGCTTTTACAACCACTTTCTCTCCCACCCCTTGCTCGGCGCATTACCGTGGCACTATTCTTCAAATTAAGAGCTGGAACCTTCTGTTGGCACTGGAAAACACGTCAGCAGCATTCCCTATGGAAGGCTTGGAGCGCGAGCCAGGAGCACTGAACATTAGATAACTTTCCTTTTCCTGGAATCAGCAGGGAAAGCTCTGGATCCTGAGATTCCAGGAGAGAAGCCTGGAACACTTTACTCGCTTCTTTTACAGAATTGATGTCGGTAGTCATACCTCAGCTTTCCCTTTGCAAGAGTATAGCATTTCCACTTCCTGACTTGCCTTAGAAGAGTTAGCTATAAACAAATTCCTCAGGCATAGCACAAGCAATCTGTGTGGTAAAAATGGATTCAGAACCCAGGATCTGCCATCTTTCTCCAAACAGCCTCAAAGATTATTTCTGGATAGTTTCTACAACATTTTTGCTCTGTTTTCTGCATCACTCAGAGGGGAATGAGATTATTGTAAAAAATACTGAAAATGAATCTGTTTTGTCCAAAGCAGTGGTGACACCTTGTTATTCTCAAGGACTTACTAAGTGAATAGGAAATAGCACACATTCTGAAGTGTCAAAAGAGGTTTCAGTCTACTTTGAGCAAAAGAGAATATGAATTAGCAATAGAAGAAATATAGTATGTGAGCAGAGTGTGTTCTTTAGAATGAAATCAACCCGATTCAAATAGGAATGCCACCACTTACCAGCTGTGTGGCATTGGGCAAACAGCCAATTTCCCTCTTCAGTAAAATCAAAGCAATGTTAACAGTGCTTCCTGCTCCACAGGGGGCTGTGTGGGTCCCTGTTATCTTCTCTTTAGGTTGATTTGAGGGTAAAGCATGTTGGGATTAATGACCACAGAAACAATTAACTGCAACTATTTCCACTATCATCATTTAATTTTTATGTTAAAATAATATTGGCCATCTAATATGTCCTGCTTCTCTCTAATCCTTCCAACAAGGTGTCCAAGTGTACACAACTCATGTATAGATGAAAATCAAACTAGTTCAGGTGAGTTAAACTTTGGATGAGTTCCAAACTTCAGACTCAGGGAGCAGGGTAGATGAAATCAAGTATTAAAAATCAGATTTGCAGGTTAGAGAGGTGGCATGGTAACCATCATTGTAGCCATTAATTGCTATCAGAAGATAGAAAGATGAACACACAGGAAAGAAAAAAAACCTTTTTCATTCAGAAGATAGATTCCTATCATTTAAAAGTCATGTGAACACCATAAAATGTCTAGTAAACACCTGGTCTACCAGGTCCAACACAGAGCCTGTTGTTTACCATCCACCCAAAGGAAGAAATGGAAGTTTTGAGAAGAGCTACTGTACAATACCACTTAAAAGGGGCTTTTAAAATAGAACACACACACGCACACATACTCATTCCTGGAATTGTCATGTAACATCTCAGAGAAACTCTGTCCCTGCTTAGCAACAAGCACTCTGATTTGCCCAGTTTCTTGTCCTTGAGTTCTTACAAAGTCAGTATAATTTTAATTTTATAAATCAAATCCCATTTCAAATGCAACTGAAGAACTTGCACTCTTAAACAGTCCTGTCTTGAATCTTCAAGAAAATGGAAGACTGCTGTTGAAACTGAATAGCTAATCCTGAAATTATTCATTTTGTAAATTCAGAATTTGCTTCACAGCTTTGTGAAAACAACCTTTAAACTTCAGAAGCCAATTTGAAATTCAAGTTTGCGGCTGGGTCTTGTGGGCACTCCTTATCACCTTTGCTGATAAGCATTTAAATATATTCATTAACAAAAATAATTGTCACAGTTAACTACATTAGCACCTTTTAATTGAATTAGAAATTAGATGGGGATCATGAATATTTCACTAGGACACACTTCTAGCCTGCCCAATTTCTATCTTAAAAAAAAAAAAAAAAACCAAAAACCTCGCCTAGCATAAACAGGTAGATTTGCAATGCTCAGGGACCTGACTTTTCTCACAAAAATCATTCTATTGTCAAAAAATACATTAAAAAAAACCTTTTAAGTGCTGTTCTTCTCAACTCCCAGGCATGAGGAAAAGCATTTTCTGTCCTTAGTAAAGTTTTCAATAAACATTCATTCAACACAATCTAGGAATCACCAGTCCTACTACATGCGGAGAAGGTAACTGGTTGAGAGTAGAATGATTAATGGAAGAGGCTCTGTAGGTAGAAGCTAGGCTTCATTGTGGCAGCAGGGGGGGGGCAGAAAATCCTGAGGTTGTTTGCCCATTATAGGATATCCATTAGCAATACTGGAAATTAGCCAATAAACATTCCTAGTAGCACAGGCAAGGGCATGAAGACACACTCACCCACATTTAACCCCCCCCACATACAGTGACAAAACAATTCATAAAGACAGTATGTGTTACTATCCAGCCTTTGTTTTGTATTTAAGTTTATCTGATTTGGAGAGAGGAAGGGAAAGCACAGAAATGGTATAACATTTCAATTCAGCAGTGATATTTACCTGATACTATGTTGGAAATGTACTACACAACTTAGGGAGGAGAGGGGTTGAAAAGGAAAAAAACTGGGAGAAAATGAGGGAGTGCGTGACACTGTTCAAAAAGAAATATATTCATTACCTGACTTATGTAACTGTAACCCCTCTGTACATCACCTTTACAACAACATTTTAAAAAAGACAGTATCTGGATATCCAGATAATAACCCAGTGGGTAATGCCTCCAGTTGAGACCCATGGAGAAGGAAACGGATTCAAATTCTAGCCCCATCTCTGTGTTAGATCCTCCTCTAGGCCTTGCTTTTGCACGTAGGAAATACAATCATCTGTTCTCAGTGTGCAGCTGGAAAACTTACATAGTAAAAGATGTGACTGGGTGAGTTAGTTACTAGCTGAGTGGCTGTCATGGTTAGCAACAGTAGTAGACACAGCAGTGGAGGCAGCCCACCTATTATCAGGATGTGACACAGGAAGGAAATCCAGTTGCCCCTTGTATTCCTTCTCCATCTCATTTTAGGCTCAACCATATTTGCCCTCCTTCAGAGAGAGACTTCAGGTGGCACCTTCAAAGACAGCAGTAGGCCCTCATCTCTGAATCTTGATGTTAGTTTGACCTACTTATTTTGGAAGACATAATCCTGGTGTCTGAGAACCAGTCTTCAGAGGAAGAAGGTGCTATGAGACCAAAAAGAGAGACAGGCAGACCCAGGACTGTACAAAGTGCTACTTACTGGGGCTCATGGACAGGAGTGTGTGTTCTAGGACTGGCGGACTCCCAAATCCTAAAGCAGGAGGAATGAATGTATACTTAAGCTAAGGTGAGTACAGACAACTGGACCATATCCGGCTTTAATGAACACATCCAATATCAGTTAAGAATCTGTCCAGGAACCAGGGACAAGCATGGTGCACTTAGCTAGCTTACCATCTGTGACTAGGTTCTATGAGGCTTGGGATGTAGAGTGGCATTGGTCATGCCTGCCTGGGTCTCCACCACTCCACAAAGTCCCTGTTCAGAGGGTGGTCAAATCAAACCCAGATCTTTTCCCATGCTGAGGGGAACAGGACTCAAGAGTCTGAGGACCTGAAATTTCAGGTCCAACTCAACTTGTGATTCTGGGAAGATCTTAGGCAAGCTTTATCTCTCTCTCAGGTTGGTTGGCTTTAAATGGGGCTCACTGAGAATACCAGAGACCAATTGTGAAATGTAAATGGATTAATGCATTTGGAAGAACCCAGGCACTGCTCAGTCCACCGTCAATGAGCAGCAGATACTCTCCAGAAGTGTACTGCAACCTTGGTACTGTGAACATCTGGCGCTGGGTAATTTTCACTGGGGATAGGAGGGAGGGAATGACACTGCCCTGTATATTACAGGCTATAAGAACCATTCCTGAATGATTAGATATAGGTAGCACTTACTCTAATGATAATAACCAAAAATATCTCTGATACTTCTAATGAACTTCCATTTGAGAACTACTGCTTAACTGATTGTTACACTCTTACTTCTAATGAGAAAATCTCCTATCCTCCATGTGCAGAACCCATGGCTCCATGCACTGCCTTGTCATTATGACTGTGAGTATCTCTCTGGGCCATAGGCAGGCTCCATCCCTACATGTGTTGTGGATGCAGAGGGAAGGGTAGCAGATGGAGCAGAATAGGTGACATTAGACAAACTATTATGGAACACTACTATGATTATTATTGTTATTATTATTTCCACCAAATGCAACCTAATGCTTATGACCCATTACCTCCATTTTCTCAATAAAGAATTGAGGCCTATGGAGAAACAATGGGGTGAATATGTGAATTGGGGATGCTTTGGCTCCAGGTCAGAGAGGCCCCTGTCCGGCCTCTCTACAAGCACCTCTCAAAAGCAGAGGATGAGATCCCTTCTTTTCAGCTGGGCAGCGCCCTAGAGGCTCCCAGCCTGTCTGAAAAGAAGAAAAGGAATTCCTCATCCTACACAGGAGACTGGGAAATGGGGGTGGTTTGCTGAAGGTCAGGAGCAGGGCAGCAATGGCTGACCTGTTTGAAGGAACCATCCATTCTGGATCCAAAGAGAAGACATTGAACATTTTTCACTCTTTCTGAAAAGGTCAAATTGGAAGTAGCGAGACCCACAGTGAGACCTTTCGGCAATTTCGGAAAGTTCAGCCTGCAGCTTGGGGGGCGATGCAGAGGGCAGTTCCCACCTCCCTCCAGCCCCTCTCTCCACCTCCCATTCGCAGTGGAGCTGAACCCAGTCTCACTGCTTGGCACCTCCCCACCTCCTGCAGTCGGGCACGGTCTGAAGGAGGCAGCTGCTTCTCAGCATTTCAGATTCTGAGCTAAAGGGGACAGAGAAGTGGGCAGCAGACTCCAAAAGGTTAACATCTTCCTTTTCCGATGCTCATCACAGTTGCTATGGATATCTCTACAGGAGCCTTTGCGAGTTCCACATGAAGAGGCTGAAATTAATAAACTGCTTTGAACTCAAAGGAAACAAACCAGGTCTGGCTACAAATGCTGCAACCTGTTTATTTCTAGCATGGATGGGGGTGGGGGGACGCCTTGATGCACAGGTGTCATGCATAGAGCATCTCTGTGGGTGGGTGTGAGTCTCAATTACACATATCCAAGTGTCTGTGTGAGTGCCCTTATTTCCTCATATGCATACATATGAGGGAAGGTCAAGAAAGGTCTAGACACCAAATCCCTAAGGGCAAAGATTTAATGAATAGTTTCTCCAACTGGATAGCAAGTTCCTCAGGATCAAGGGCTTTGTGTATCATCTCTGCAATCCCATTAACACTTTACCCACTGTTTTCGGGCTGCCTCCATGGGCCTGTTGCTGGGTCATGTGTGGTAGTTATTACCACAGCACGCAAGTACTTTTATCACGACACTCAGAATCATGGGGGAGATGGGTGCACAGGTGGGTGGATAAGGAGGGTCCCAAATAGAAAGTCACCTAATCTTTCTCATGGTTGATATGCACATATGCACGTGTGCATATGTGTATTTATGATACACATAAAGAATGATAGGAAAAATCAAGTGTCATGAGGGGAATAGTCCACAGCTAAAAGGTAAAGAACATGGACTCAGGACTCAGGGCTAGGCTTGGTTGTCCATTGGTCAAATCTCCATGGCTCCGTTCACTGAGAAGATACATTCTACACACCCACCATGCACCAGGAGACTTGTAGGTCTTGGAGATGTGGCAGGGAGCATACACTTCATAATAAAATTCCCGTAATGCACAGTGAGTGTCATGGAAGGGAAAGAAAAATGGGCAATAAGAGCAGTGGTACAAGGCCTCCATGTGGCTCAAGGAACAAGGGAACATGTCAGAAGGAAACAACTCTTCACCAAGACATCAAGAATGCCTGAAAGGCTCTGAAGACAGCTATGGTGAAAAGGGTCCTGGGCAGAAGAAAGTGTGGCATGTTTAAAGAGCTAGAGAAAACTGGATAAGCCTTGAGCTTTAGATGTAAAGGGGAGAAAAGTCTATGTGTGTGTGTGTCTGTGTGTCCATGTGCATTTATAAGAGTGTCTGTGAGCTTTGTGGCATGAGTATGGGTGTGTGTATATCTGAATGAGTGTGAGTGTTCTTGGGTACAGGTACATGGATGTGAATGTGGCTAGCCATGACAAGCGTGTGTGTGTGTGTGTGTGTGTGTGTGTGTGTGTGTGTGTGTGTGTGCAGCGAGCTGCAGACCTGTGAGTGTATTTATGGCGAGTGTGAGGAGCATATGTAGTGTGCATGTGTATGATTGCGTTTGCGATCATTACAAAGCAGCTTCAATGCGATGGCCAAGGCTACACACAATGGAGAACAACTTCCTGCGGGAGCTGTGTGGACACACCACAGAATCGACATCCTAGCCTGACTGCTTTTACAGATAACATATCACGTGAGAAAGGTTTAATTAAAGCTCTAAGAAAGGGTCCCAAAGCTGGAGGATGCTGGCTGCCTCCCTAGCCAGAGCTGAGGACAGTGGGAAAGGATACAGGGCCCACGGGATAGAGCAGCGCTCCCCTTACGCTTGCCTCCTCTGCTGCCATCCTTCTTACCTGCCTGAAAATTCATGAGAACAGAGAACATTTAGGAAATGGAACCAAGAAAAGAATAGTTTAGAAAACTATCCAAACATATTGGTAGTCCAGAATGCAGATGGAAATAAAATATAGGGTTTGACCAAAACACTTTAAAAAATCATTTAAAATCATAAAATTTAGTTGTGGCAAAGGAATTTTGCCAGGCACATGGACGATGGGAGTGTAAAGTGATGCATAGCTTCTTATTTGAATTTTAAATTTATTTTTTGCTATATTGGAGTTGGAACTCAGGATCTTGTGTTCACTAAGCAGACATTCAACCATTGGAAGTACTTTACCAGCCTCTTTTTGCATTGGTTATTTTTGAGATAGAATCTTGCTTTATGCCTGGGTCGGGCTGGACTTCCATCCTCCTATCTGTGCTTCTCCCCACATCATTAGAATGACAGGCCTGGTCCATCCTGCCCAGCCATGGGGTAAACATTGTTATGCCTGGGCTGGCCTCAAACGGCAAATTTTCTTATCTCTGCATCCCAAGTTACTTGAGTTACAAGCTGAAACTACTGTGCCCAGCTAGTACACATACTCCAAAGAGCACCTGAAAATTTAAACTAGATGAACCTCTAGATTCAGCATTTCCATTTCTTTTGGCCAAAAGAACATAATCACTCAAGTGAGGCACGTTAAATGTAAACAGTTGTTCATCAAAGCATGATTTATAAAAGAAAACGATGCTGCTGCAGCCCCCCTCTTTTTTTTAATAAGCAGTGTCTAGAGACTGAGAACAAAGGGAAGTCAGCACCTCACATTTTAAAGACAGTGGTTACTGGCTGAGAATGAGTCTTCTCCTGAAAGATTAGGTTAGCTTCTGTGTAGTGGTGATAAACGTTGAACAATCAACTCTTTCTTAGGATAGGAAAATTTCATCAGAGAAAGATGATGTCCCTGAGGTAAATATAGACACCTTACCAAGTAGTTTAGAAAGAAACAGTATAAGCAGCGTCAGCACACCATGGGCTCTATCAGTGGAGGCAACATTTAACACCCACAGGGAATGTACTAAAAACAACAAAGAGAGAGTAAAGTCATCTTCAAGAAGGACTTGGTGCAAGTGAGGAGAGATTTTCCCTTCCTCTGCTCATGTTCCCAGACAGTGTATCCCTCATACCTCAAATGATGGAGCTAGAGATATGGGGTTGGGGGTATCTAAGAAAAGCAACCATTATCTCTGCCCACTTATAACCAGCCCTTGTGTGTCCTGAGCTACATAAGAAGACACTGGGACATGGTGATGGTACAGGCTGGTCATGAGGCAGAGAGGAAACAAAGACACGAGGACCCCTTACTCGTTCCAAATTCAAGCTTCCCTTATAAAGTGGGAGAAGGCAAGAAGGGTCCTTAGCATAACAGAGGGGAGTGACAGTGTCACATGACGAAGGTGGTGTCCTAAGGCCTTTCAATATGGGAGCTGGGCCAATGAAACTTGAGGATCAACTTCAGGAAGCCCACTAGGGGATAAGAAAGGAGAAATCAAAAAAGACAGCTAGAGGGCCAGGAGGTAGGCCTAGTGGTAGAGTGCTTGCCTAGTGTGCACTAAGACTCAGGCTTAATTTCTTGGTACCACATGCATAGAAAAAGCTGGAAGTGGTGCTTTGGCTCAAGTGGTAGAACTCTAGCCTTGAAAAAGCCCAATGCTGAGGCCCTGAGCTCAAGCCTGGGACTGGCGGGGAAAAAAAAAGGACACCTGGAATACTTATTGAAGAAGTAAAATCATGCCATGCTTTGTATTGATGACCTGAGGCTTGTCAAACAAACTGCACACTTTTGCAGTAGCCTAAGTATCCATCAAATGGGAAATAACCACAAGATGATAGGAACAACAGCCAGCAGCTATTCAAAGATGTCAACATCCATAGTGTATGTGTATATATGATGCTGCAATCAACTCAAATACACAACAATTGCTGTCATATTATATGATCTCCCTTGTTTTTTTAAAATGGAAATTCTAGATTTCCAGTTTAAACAGTTAATAACTCTATAAGTTTATAATACCCCTTTCTCAGATACAGCTGATGCTGGGACATTAAAGACCACAGCATATTCTCCCTACTATAATTATCAACAAAGAAAAATAGCTACAATAAATAAGTGGAAATAGAAAGTGATTCATAAATCATTATCTAGAATCACACTTTAGTAAAATCATCAACTAGTTTATACATATGGATGCACAGAAAAATGTCCAGCCAGGCACAGGCTAAGGTGTAAGAATGGCTTTCTAAATGGGTGTTTCCTCAGTGCCACAATTAGACTAATTCGTAGACACTCACCATCTATCATAAACTCTGTCACAGGCACTCTGCATACAACTTTGTAAAACTGAGGCATGGAGGCAGAAAGCTTTGCTGACTGAAAAGTGGAACACTGGCACACAGAGCTATACACCTTAGTGGGTGCTCATTTGTGATAGTCATTACTTTATCTTGCTGTGAATCTTTAGCCTTCTGGACTGAAACAGTAATAATGGTGGCAGATACTATACAGTCTTTTTTAAAAAAATATTGTATCTCTTCTGGTTTTTTATACATTTATTTTCCCCATATTTTAGTAGCACATACTAAGTATACAATATGGGTGAAGAGTCTTTGTTCTGTTCTCACAGTATTAATTATTTTTTGAAACACAGTAGCCTTCCATGGATTCAACCATCTGAAGACTGAAAATATTCAGGAAGAGAACTGCATCTGTCCTAAGCATGCACAGGCTTTCCTGTCATTCTCCCCTAAGCAATGCAGCATGCATGCATGCAGCCTCTCGCAGAGCGATGACATTGTACTACATATTATAAGTCATCTGGAGATGATTTAAAGTACACAGAAGAGTACTCAAATGTTATATCAAATAGAACACTGTGCTATATAAGGAACTTCAATATACCCTCAGGTTTAATACCCAATGTGGGGAAGGAGATTCAAGAACCAGTCCCCCACAGATACTGAAAGGTGACCATACTCATTTGGTCCTCATCAGATCTCTGCCAATGAAACTACAATTCCCATTTCACACATCAGCAAACTGAGACAGAAATGCAAGCTCCTGGAACAGTATAACTCTTCCAGCCATCCCTTCAAGATGAAGTCTCTTCACCCCTTCATCCCTGGAAGGGAGAAGATCAGCTGGTAGCAGTCTGGCACACTCCCCAAAACAAGGATGGACCTTCCCTGAGTGACTGCAGGTGATGGGCAGTCACAGAAGATGACGGTATAATACAGACTAATGCATGATGATAAGGCTGAAGGCAATGAACCAAGAGAGAGGGAGAATAGATCCTAAATAAAAAGTCATGAGGTCCTCCAGGCCACAAAGGGATTTAGAGGTTACTGCATTAAAAAAAACTATAATAAAACCTCTCACTGAAGTACAAAGTTATCACACTTTGCAGCATGCATACATGCTGGGGAAGTGCTGTCTCCAGAGTAGGCTGCCCTCTTCCATTACTGAAAGCTGAAGAAGTGGGGGACTGGTCACCTCACTTTGCTGGGGCTGGGCTGGGGGTTGACCCTCTGTCAGCAACAAGATGCTGAGGTGGATAACAGGGATGCATAGTTAGGGTCATGGAACAAGAGGTGGTAGAGGGCAGCGAGAAGAAGAGTCTATGAGTGAGGGATCTGAGAAGGCAGAGGGAGTGCAAAAGGTAGATGATCCAAGTGAATAAAATACACTGAAGGCGGCTAAGGTGGCAGCCACACAAGGCAGACAACAAGTAGAAAGTAAGTTGAAGACGCAGAAATGAATGCTTCTACCCTTCCATCCTGAGACCCTTGGTGTGCGGTGCTGCCATGTTGGGATACCTATTAGGGTGGTGGTAGATGGTTTCGATGCCAGGCAGACCCAGGGCTGGGTGGCACCCTTCTGTTGTGCTGGCTTAAACGAGTGGTTTGATGCCTTGTTTCCCTAATTTCTGAAAAAAAGAAAGAAGGAAAGCTGAGATGGTGCTGGGATAAGATGACCTGTGTGCTTAAATGGTGCCATCTGCCACCCCTGGCTGACTGCAGAGGGGAGGACTGGGTGGAAATGGAGGCTGGGAAAGTGTCCTCCTGTCTTCTAGTAGCTAGGGCACAGGGGGCAGGTAAGACAAACCATCCAGAGCTTCCTGTGGTTGAGAAGAGGCACTGACCAGATGAGAATAGTTGTGGTTGAACCCATGCTACAAGTTGAGCCCAGGAGGGGCGCAGACTCCCAGAAGAGCAAGAATTCTGTGCAGAAATCATCAACATCTGGCAGGATAGCACAGGGGTGTATGAAAAACTTCAGGGAAGAATTTGTCATTCAAGTATTCACTCATTTAAAAAGTACTTGGCTTGGACTTACGGCCTCAAAGATTGATAGGTCAATGCTCTACCACTTGATCCATGTCCTCTAGCCCTTTTGCTTTTTTAAATATTTTTTATTGTAATTAATAAAAGGGTTACATGATATTTGCCAGACAGAAGGTGCAATAATTCACATACATTGATACCCTTTCACATGTCTTGGTACCCATTACCCTCCCCTCCACCCATCACCCACCCCCCCGTCTTGGTTTTCCCTTTTGCTTTTAGTTTGCTTTTCACATATAGTCTCATGTTACCTTGGCCTACGCTGGCTTTGAGTCAAATTCTTCATATCTCCACTGCCTGAATAGCTAGGATTACAGGCATGTATCACCAAACCTAACCTAGAAACTCACCCTTGAGCAACTAAGAAAGGCCACCGCAGAACCAGAAACCTATAGAGAAATTTGCACAAAGCCAAGATCTTGGAGGTAAGCAGGTTAGGGCAGTGGATATCTGGGCTGGGTTATTACCATCACCCAGATTGGTATCATGTAAGAAATTGGAAGTCTTTCCCTCTTTCCAGTGGCTTTTTACAAAGCAGGTGGTGGTAGGGGGAGATAATTTTCTTACAGGGAAACAGAGTTAAGCAAGGTGAGTTTACTCAGAATTCAAGAATGTTTCTATCAGGCTAAGGAAGATTCAGGAGGCTGAGATTTCAAGGTGACCTTGTGGAAGGAGCCAGCATTATGAAATGTTTTTGATCAAGTGGAACAAGATAAGCTGTTCATGTTGTGGAAGGGTTCAAAGCCCTGGACACTAGCTGAAATAAGAAAATTCAATTTTCTGGCATAAGATTGTGCTTTTCTTTTTCTGACTTTTAGAAGAATCTACACATCGACCTCCCTCTTCCCCCTAATCAAAGCCCAGCATTCCTCCATGGTTTTTCTGACCTCAGCATGGCTTTGAAGGCCGATGTGTCGAGTGCTGGGTGCTGGAAAGGGGTGAGAAGGTTGCTGTTGAAATCTAGGATCTTCAAGGAAACCTGGGACATGGACAGGACTGGGAGCAAGGAGAGACCCAGGGCCACTTCAGTTCTTCTCAAGGCCATGTTCCCACAGGGCCAGGTAGAAGTCCCAAGTCATGTATATCTAGTGCATGGGGTCTGACAGCAACATTCCACACCTGCGCCAACATGGTGGCCCTGATGCCATGTGGCACCTGACCATTAAAATGTGGGCACTCAGGTTTGAATGTCATTGCATTGCCATGAATATGAAGAGCTAAAGGGTTCTCTGCCTTCCACACCCTGACTTTGTGGATTTAGCTCTGTGACATGATGGGATGTTGTAGTCTGTTGTCTGAAGCTGGGAGGTGAGAGGGATCTGGACTCAGTCTTCACTGACCTTTGTTTAAACCTCACCCCTACCCCCAGCTCCAGAACCATGATAGCTTCTGCAGCCTGTGTCTACTCTGGTTCTCCTCTGCAAACAGGGGCATTGGGATCCTTTGAGAAAGTTCTTGAGGGCTGACTGAGCTAGGCAGGGAGATTGTGGGGGTCTTACCCGGGTAGACAGGGACCCAGGTGGCACTCTGCCCCCATCAAATAAGCAATCTCCATTGCTGAGCCTGCTACATCCATCTTCCAGGGAGTATGGAGTGAGAGGTAGAATAGTTTGAGAAGATTGTGATTGAGATGGAGGACAAGAAGGGAGAGGAAGAAGAGGAAGAGGAGGAAGAGAACAAAGAGGGGGGAAAGGAGGAAAGTGGGAGGGAGGAAGAAGAGAGATCAAGCAAATCAATACGAATTAGTTCCCATGGAAAGTTTAACAGTGCACAGTTTTGTCCTTTAAAAAAAGAAATCAAACAGAAAACAAGAGGAAAAAACTGAAGCTACAGCACCATCCACTTAGGCTAGGTCTCATACAGCACTTCTTGGTAGCTAAATGAAAAGACTGGATATTTCTGTTAGCAACTTGGAAGGAAGCTTGGAGCCCAGGAGGGAAGAAGGAGAAATGGCCCAACACCACTCCTGGAACGACAGGTTCCTGTAGCCTGCTGCTTGTTTTGTGACAGGTTCAGCTCAGGCTTTGCTCACCCGTGACCAGGATCCTGGATAAAGGTAGCCATACATCTTCAAATGCCAGACATCAGAGGCTTCTGGAAGATGCTCAGCACAAATCTGATGCAGCTAGCTCTTGGGGGAGGGAGGGAAGGCATATGCCCAGTGGCATGGGGCCTAATCTCAGAGACAGTGCTCAGATAGAAAGATTCATGATAGCCGTCTGGGCTGCAGACACAAGGCCTTAACTTCCAATTCTGAGAGTCTACGGTGCCTGTCTCCTACCTGCCATCTGGCATTGCCTCTGGGCTCAGGTCAGGCAGATTTACAGCATATTATAAAAAAAAATGAATGTCACCGCCTGCTTTGTGCTTTGGGCAGGAGTGGGGGGAGCAGGAAAGGAAAGCGGGGGGACAGTTCAGAATGGTGGTTGCAGGTATCAAGTGCTTTCCAGCTGCTTCCTTGCCTGTAGTGCCGTTGGGCCAGATGATCATGGAGGTGGAGGATGGAAGACTCATAGCCAAGGTGCACAGTTGGCATCAGGACATGGTTAGGCAACATAGAAGGAAAGAGAATCCATCTATACATCTGTCCCCACATCTGAGTCTATCTCTATTAATGTATGTATGTATGTATGCATGTATGTATCTGTCTGTTTGCCGGCATGCGTCTGTCTGTCTGTCTGTCTCGTTACATATGTGCAAAGGAAGGGAATTCATCTAAATTGAGTTGATCTATATATTTGTCCCCACATCTGAGTCTATCTCCCACATCTGAGTCTATCTCTATTAATCTCTGTGTCTGTTTGTCTGTCTGTCTATCTTTGGTTATGTTTATGTGTACATGCAGAAAGAAAGGGAAGAACTGTTTTTGTAGACAGAAGGGGAGGGTGGAAAAGACTGATGGATATCTGCAGAGGAACAGAAAACTTCATTTCAAAAGCTACATTAAGGAAAAACATCATTATATTTATTTTCCTTCTTTCCTCTCTTTTCCTAAAGGCAGGTGACAAAACGGATGCGACATCTGGAGTCTTGAAATAAAGTTTCCTTTTTAAAGATGTGCGCTTTTATTGAAGTGAGACGTCGATGTAATACAAGCTTCCTTTCAAATGAATGTCGTTTATCAAAATCAAATGAGCCGTTTGTTAAAAGCAAAGTCTAAAACCTGAGAGTTGAGGGGATGCGGAAATGTCAGCAATTAATGATGATAGCGTGACAGGTTCAAGGTTTGGGCAGCTCTGTAATTAAGCAGCCTAGAGGAGAATACCCCTCCCCATGGTCTGGCATAATTTTACCTTCAGAATTAAGATGATTTTAGGGCCGGGGGTTTGGCCTAGTGGTTAAAGTGCTTGCCTAGCATGCATGAAGACCTGGGTTCGGTTCCTCGGTACCACATACATAGAAAAAAGCCGGAAGTGGTGCAGAGGCTCAAGTGGTATAGCTCTAGCCTTGAGAAAGTCTAAGGACAGTGTTCAGGCCATGAGCTCAAGCCCAGGACTGGCAAAAAAAAAAAAGAATTAAGATGATTTTACTATTGTCCAGATGTATGAGCCATCACATTTAAATCAACTGAGTCTCAAAGGTAGAGCACAGATACATGTGAAATGCTATAAATGGAGTCTCTAGGTTCAGTATCACTAGATCTAACTATTCACTTTAGTAGCAGCCTCCTACATGCTCTTCAGTGATGACCCATAAGTGAAGGAGACGTGGAATCTCAAGCAGAGCTGCTCCTGAGAGATACCGTGCTGGGGTTTCTTACAGTCAATGGGTGCTTTGACGGGATACATCAACACAATTGACATGTGGGCTCTCTGTGCATGGAATATAGTTGCCCTTTCCAGCCACATTCACTTTTCACTTCTTGTTATTAAATGCAGGATCCCCAAGAACCATGAATAAAATAATACTGTACACTGGCCCATTACCTTACAGAGATTTGAAAATTAAGTTTTCTCTCTCTCTCTCTCTCTCTCTCTCCCTCTCTCTCTCTCTCTCTCTCTCTCTCTCTCTCTCTCTCTCTCTCTCTCTCTCTCTCTCAGAATACACATAAGAAGAACAATCAAGGATGTCCACCTTTAGGCAGGTCAAAGTAAGAGACAATGCAGCCTGTTTGTCCGTGGGGCTGTATCAACTCAAAGATTTGGTTTGCTCCTTTGAAATCTAGTCACTCAACCCCTAGATTAGCATCTACTTACCAGGCACGTCCTGAGAAGCTCTTCAGACACAGGTGCTGTGTGATCTAGGGCTTTCATTGCTATGCCAGCTGCACATCTTTTCACTCATATCTCCAGGTAAAGATATAAGGGCATTAATCAGGTGGCGATTTGATGGTCACAAGAGAATCATCCAATCAGAATGTCACTGCTGACTGACTATTTCCAGGAATTTAGAGATCATAAAGATGGGAGGGGGGCCTAGCCCAACTCTTCTCCTCCTTTCTTTCATTCAGTTATCCTCATGCAATTTCAGAAGACAGAGATCTCTCATCACAGAAGTGCCGGGCTAGATGGAGACCCTCTCTGGAGTACAATTTGATTGGACAGTACTTGTGAAGCGATTGTGCTTCCTACATCAAAAATTGGGGCATGGAGTCTTTCAAACCACCAGCGCCGCTGGGGACAGCAAGTCAGGCTATTTTCAGCTGGAACTCCCCTCCAAAACCTGGGGTGGGCAGAAACATGAGGTAACTGTCATGGGAGTTCACTCCAGTGGATTCTGCACAAGTGACATTTAGCGTCTGTCTCAGTGTGTTTCTCACATGCCAAGGCATCTGCCAGCCCTCACATTTGCCTGTGCTTTATGACAGACAGGAAAGCGGGTGGGATGTAGACCCAGGAACACCTCTGTGAATGAGGAATTCAGAATTTCCAGCCATAAATAAACCCAACAAAGGTAGAACTCTGTAAGGAGGCAGGGGAAATGTGTTTGTTAGTGGAGGGTGATATTTCCCTCTTCTGAACCCTAGATTGAAATAATCAGAATACAGCTTTTCTTCTTCTTTCTTTCTCTCTTTTGCAGTATAGGAATTTGAACCTAGGACCTTGTGCTTGCTAGATAGGCATCCTACCACTTGAGCCCCATCTCTTGCTTTAGACAGTTTTCAGATGGGAGGGGGTCTCACTCTTTGCCTAGGAACAGCCTCAGAACTTGATCCTCTTACCCATTCCTCCCTCTAGCTGACAAGTACATGCCATGACACCTGGTTGGTGTGTTGAGATGGGGATCTTATTAACTCCCCACCCCGACCCCTAGGTGGGCCTCTAACTATAATCCTACCAGCACATTCCTCCCAAGGAGCTGAGATTACAGACCTGAGCCACCTGGCTGAGCTCAGAAGAGGCCTTTTGAAATTAGATATCATTACAGGATGGTACTTGGAAAAAATTGTGTTATTTAGAAATTTTCTAAGATGGCAAAAACAAATAAGAAAGTCTAAGCTATGGAATCAGAACCATCAAACTGATTTCATCAATCTTATGGAGAACCAGGGATACATGATTAAGGATCGGGCCACACTAAAGTCAGGACTTGAGGTCCAGTTTCCCCAAGTTGGCATTCAGTGCACACTGGATGAAGGAACGATCTCTGCAGGTCACAGCACATCCTGCAGATTTTCTCTATGCCTATTGTGTTGGCTTTCTGAAAGTCAAACCTGATTGGCTTAGCCCAGACTATGGCCAGGTTCTCTTCCATCCAGTGACTCAAATAGTCCAATCAGCTGTAGCCACAGGAGGCCCACATAGTCCAGGGTTGTGGACAAGCTGGAGATCATATGGGAGTGGTGCCTCCAAAGCAGATGTGAATTAGACATACTCCCTGGATCTGGATCTGTCTCCAGCTTTTGACCAAGGGCTTGGCAAGGATTATCTGTGATACGGTTGGGCTGGTTTGTGTGATCTCCAGTAGTCCCAGACTCCAATTAGCCTGTGTTGCAATGATCCTTTCTTGCTTTTATTCTGAAACTCTAGCCTTTGCTCCTGAGTGGACTCACAATATTGTGTTTCTCTACTATGTTCTGCTGCAGTATTTAAGCATTTTCCCTCCTTCTCTTCCCTCCCTCCTGACTACTTTCTCACTCCTCCTGTCTTCCTCTGTCTCCCCCTGTCTCTCTACTCCCCATCCCCCTTCCCTTACTCTCCTTTTCTTCTCCCTCCCTTCCCCAAGCACTCTGGCTGATCTCTGTCCTCTCAAGCCTTTGCATCTTTCCCACAGAATGATTAATATTCTTTGGAGCTCAGCGAGTGCTGGCTGGTATCTGTGTCTGGGTGAGAAGACTTCCTTATTCTCTGAAATGAGAACTGTAAACTGGTTCTGCATTGCACAGAGAAAGCCAGTCCTTTCCCTGTGCCTTGCTATTAGATCAATACTGTTCTCCCAGCCTTTAAAAGTAACACAACTAATGGGCCTGGTGGTTTAAGCCTTCACTTCCCAGGCTACATGGTATGCATTTTATAGGAGACTTCATAGAATGTTAGATACTGACATCCTATCAGACCCGGGCAAGAAATGCACCTCTGGCCTCAATGGCACAACAATGTTACAGGCTCACCACACATTCCTGCCAGTTCTTCCAGGGGCAATGGGACATCCATATCCTCCCCTTCCTGGACTTCTAACTTCTTCTGTCTAATGAAATGTGGGTAGGAAGAGAATAGTTCATTGCTAAGTGAACACTTTAAGGGTTGAAGGATGAGTATTTCTGCTTGTCCATGATGCTGGCAACATTTCAAGGGGACTATCTGTACACTTTGGTCCTGGATTGGTCCTAGAGACACAAGCAGGCCTCCCCCACCATAGCTGACTCTGATGTGCCTTTCTTCAAGCCACAGAGATGAGGAGGTGATTGTTGTTGTGGCATAACTTAGCTCATCCTGACTCAAACACACACACACACACATATAAAATTTGTTCATACATTAAAAAAATGGCTTTCATATGTTCACTTCATCTATCTATTCAAATATATACATGAGCTACATCTTTAGGCCTGCAACTTCTCTTTAAATTAATGAGCACTGATGGAAAGAAGTGATATCAAGCATAACATGCAATTTATTATATATATATATTTGCAAAACTCATTGTATGTATTTATCATACATGACTGAGAGATAACAGGATTATCTCTGGCCATGGGCAAGATGCACAGCAGAATTGAGGCTTAGATTCTTCATAAGCTATTATTAGAATCGTTTCAAGGTTTGGGGAGGGAGGAACTCTGAGGGTCACAGTTGGCTGTTAGGCAAGATTGCCCTGCTAACAAATACAGATCTAGGCTTCAACCAGTGAGGGGGGGGAGAGAGAGAGGGGGGGGGAGGAGAAGAGTCTGACTGCCTCCCTGCCTGCCTGCAAGATAACTTAAGCACTAAGCTACACAGCCTCCTCCAAAACATGATTAGTTCCCAAACAAAGACAGCTCTGTGTTTCTTCAGAAAACCAAAAGAAAGCAAAGCAAAGCAAAGAAGTCTGCCCTTTCAAACGCACACAGCCAGCCAAGCTCTCCGGGTTTGCTTGACAGGTTGTCTTCCCTTCAAAATAGAAAGAGAGGCAGCATGGGCAGGAATAAAGGCCAGCTGTTTGGTGGAATGAGATACCTGTGTACACTCAGCCCAGCACCTATTATTTAGGGCGCACTGGGGTCAGCTCCTGCCTGACGCACTCTGGATGAGTCAGCTGGAGCGGACATTAACCCAAATAAGGGAGGAGTCTGTTTTTACACAGACTTGGGGAGACATGAGAGACAGTGGGAAGAATGTATGGACAGAGTCATCCATCAGCCAGCAGGGCAAGAGCGCAGGGATGAAGAAGGAGGCTCTCTGACATGGAAGAGATCACAGATTGAGGTTTTGAGGACTGGACTACTTTGGAGAACATTTTTTCCATCCTAAAAGTTTTCATTCAAGTCTAATGGCCACAGAGAAAATGAATGGACCAAAGTACTCTTTCCTTCATCTAAAAAATCACATAGAGAAAATATGACATGCACTCACCACTATACAGAGCACTTTGAGTGTATTAATTCACTTAATGATCACAGAATTCCAAGGCTGCTGATGTTCCCTTTCCCTTCCCCTTTGCTTTCCTTGTTGTTATTCTTAGGTGGGCTTTTTTGTGTATTTTGTTTGTTTGTTTGTTTTTTATCCATAGAGTGTCACTATGAAGCCTAGGCTGAACTCAAGTATCTGATCCTCCTATTTCCATCTCTCAAAGTGTGGGGATTACAGGTGTGGGAAACCATGCCTGGCCTCAAGGTAGATACTTTTATTATCTCTATCTTGCATAAGTGCAATCTGAGGTCCCAAAAGGTTAGCTAGCTGTGCCTAAAGTCATGAAAATTCTGTGGGATTTCGTTCTCAGCAGGTCTGGCTCCTGCATTGTGTTCTTTCCGGCTCTCAGCCTCTCACAAGCTCCCTGGTCAAGGAGAGACACACAGAAACAATACAGCCTCTTCTACACTGTGAAACCTGTTTTGATATCAAGATCCAAGGATGAGGACCTCAGTGGTGCATAGGGCCATCGGGGAGAGCCTCCACAAGACGCAGACCCTTCAATGGCTTCATGCACTTGCCCCCATGTGAACAAGGGAAGGCCTCA